>NW_026975379.1:0-69086 GCF_030014295.1 Loxodonta africana | reverse complement strand
CCGCAGACCTAGGCTGCCTTCTGCCTCAGGCAAGGTCCCGAATCCTTTATCCCAGATGCTGACACCTGGCCACTGGCGGACATTCATTTTGATCAACACAGAGGTCTGAGTGAGGGTCAGCAGGCCGGGTAGGTGAAGTGAAGGCCAGGTGGGCGGGACTAAGGCTTCTTTGCCATCACCATGGAGACAGTCTCCCCACCGGAAGAGTAGGCGCAGCTCATGATGGGCCTGGTGACAAGACTCAGCCAATGGCAGAGATCCAGCCCGCCAGGCAGATGACACAGGGCCCTCCATTGTGACCCAGGACACCTAGTGGCCACAGGATTTGAGCACACCCTGGGAAAGGCTACGCAGGCACAAGGGAGCCCCTGGTGCGGACTGCTTCAGGGCATTGGCACAGCAGGCCAGGGTCCAATTTTCCCACTTTCCTCAGGATATCAGTACGCAAGACATCCCCACTCAGCATCTCCTGCCTCTCTCTCTCTCTCTCTCTCTCTCTCTGTATCTGTTCATTCTCTGAAATCTCTTCCTTCTCCCCCCCCAGGCGCTTCACAGCTTGGAGTGCCTGACAGAGTGTCTAGAGACGAAAGAGCAAAGGGGGAAGGCCTCTGGCTGTACTGGTTGCCCAAGGGCAGAGAAGATCTGGTAGTCTATCTGGAAGGACTAGGGAGTAGTGATTGATTGGGGAGCTACATCACGGGTGAACCCTGGCCGGGTGAAGCTTCTTGACACGGGGCAGCCTCTCCGGAGACTACTAATTCCGCTGATAACATTGTATTCAAATACCCGGCTGAGTGCCATGGGCAGAAAACATTGACACATACCTGCCAGAGGCCTATCCTGGGTCTGAAGAGTCCACCCTGGTCTCCAGCGACTCATCATCTCAGCACACACTTTGCCGGCACACATGGAATCCGCCTCTCTCCAGGAATGCTTCTCCTGCTAGGAAACACAGGATGGCACTCAGCCAAAGGAGAACACAGGCAAAGTCAAATGAAGCCCGCATTTTCAAGATTTTGCTTCTGCTGGGCCACAGCCCCCGGTGGCACACTGCATGCGCGTCACTTCTCCAAAGACAAGGCCGAAATCCGGGCGTCCAGGGCCCCAGCAGTCCAGAGTCTGCGGATGGCGGCATACTCTGCAGATGGTGCCACCTATTTGCCAAGTACAGGACGGAGGCCTGTGCCCTAGACTGGCTCCGCTAGGCCTCCACGACCTCAGCTCTTTTCCGAGACCTTTGACCCGTGCCCTCGTGAGTGTGTGATCTCTAGTTACACTTTTCCTCCGACCACTCTCAATCCACCACCTGCGGATACCTGAGAGTGGAGATCTACATCTATCACTAGCTGCAGTGTCACAGGTCACTAGGTGTTTAGGCTCAGGCTGACCTTGGCTGTCTTCTGTCCAGGCAAGGAGCGAAATCCTTCAAAGGAAATGAGGACACGTGGTCACTGGCCGACATCCTTTCTTTCATCCACACGGCGGTCTAGATGAGGGTAAAGAGGCCACGTAGGCCAGGTGAAGGCTGAGTGCGGGGCCTAAGGCTTCTTCCCCAATCACCATGGAGACAGCCACCGGAAGGCTGGCCGGAACTTCTGACGGGGACGGGTCACAAACACTGAGCCAACAGGAGAAGTCCAGCCTAACCGGCCAGTTCTGCAGAGCCCTCCATGGTACCCATGGACACACAACAGGCCCTTGTGTCTTTGGCCACAAAATCGAGGGCACCAGGGAATAACTTCACAGTAGCCAATCCCTGATGTGGACACGTTCGACACACTGGGACAGCAGGCAGGTACCTCTTTACCACTTACGCTAGGATGTCAGTAGGCAAGGTGCCCTTCCTCAGCATCTATGGCCCCTCTCTGGATGTGTTCATTCAGAGGAATCTCTTCCTTCTACCCCTGAGACACATCACAAGTATGAGGGGCCTGACAGAGAGCCTGGAGATGAAACGGGGGAGGCTTCTGGCTGGACCGCTTCCCCGTGGGTAGACAATAGCAGGTAGTCTCTCTGGAAGGTCTTAGCTTCTGTTGATTGACATGGGCAATACAGTAGGGGCGGTCCCTGGCCAGGTGGAGCTTGTGGGCAGATGCAACCTCTCCGGCGACGAATAATCCCGCTGCTGCTTTGTTTGCTGAAAACCTCCCCCCGCCAACTCGGATGGGCAGAGAACATTCACCCACACCTGCCAGGGGCCTTTCCTGGGACTAAAGATCCCAACCTGGTCTCAACGTCGTCACCCTCTCAGCACACACCTTTCCTGCACACATAATCCTGCCTTTCTCCGTCAGTGCCTTATCCTACTAGGAAACAAAGCATGCCGCTCAAATAGGCCGACGCTGGGGAAATCGAGGAGACACTGCCATTTTCCAAATTTTTGCTGCCTACAAGTCCCCGCCCCCGGTGCAAGGCTGCGTATGTGGCCGGGCTCCGAAGGCAAGGCCGAAATCCTGGCAGCCTGGGCCCCGGCAGTCCAATGGTTTATGGACGTGGGGACACGGATGGCCTGTTTGCCACATACAGGAGAAATCCTTGGGCCCTTCACTGGCTCGCCATTCAGCTCCACGACGTCCACTCCTGGCCCTGGCCTTTGGCCGGTGCCCCATTCAACGTGTGCTCAGGAGCCATGTTTCTCCACCCATCGCTATCATTCTGCCACCAGGGGATATGTGAGTGTGGGAGTAACCATTTGTCACTGGCAGCAGCGTCACAACTCACTAGACTTCCAGGGACCCGCAGACCTAGGCTGCCTTCTGCCTCAGGCAAGGTCCCGAATCCTTTATCCCAGATGCTGACACCTGGCCACTGGCGGACATTCATTTTGATCAACACAGAGGTCTGGGTGAGGTTCAGCAGGCCGGGTAGGTGAAGTGAAGGCCAGGTGGGCGGGACTAAGGCTTCTTTGCCATCACCATGGAGACAGTCTCCCCACCGGAAGAGTAGGCGCACCTTATGATGGGCCTGGTGACAAGACTCAGCCAATGGCAGAGATCCAGCCCGCCAGGCAGATGACACAGGGCCCTCCATTGTGACCCAGGACACCTAGTGGCCACAGGATTTGAGCACACCCTGGGAAAGGCTACGCAGGCACAAGGGAGCCCCTGGTGCGGACTGCTTCAGCGCATTGGCACAGCAGGCCAGGGTCCAATTTTCCCACTTTCCTCAGGATATCAGTACCCAAGACATCCCCACTCAGCATCTCCTGCCTCTCTCTCTCTCTCTCTCTCTGTATGTGTTCATTCTCTGAAATCTCTTCCTTCTCCCCCCCAGGCGCTTCACAGCTTGGAGTGCCTGACAGAGTGTCTAGAGACGAAAGAGCAAAGGGGGAAGGCCTCTGGCTGTACTGGTTGCCCAAGGGCAGAGAAGATCTGGTAGTCTATCTGGAAGGACTAGGGAGTAGTGATTGATTGGGGAGCTACATCACGGGTGAACCCTGGCCGGGTGAAGCTTGTTGACCGGGGGCAGCCTCTCCGGAGACTACTAATTCCGCTGATAACATTGTATTCAAATACCCGGCTGAGTGCCATGGGCAGAAAACATTGACACATACCTGCCAGAGGTCTATCCTGGGTCTGAAGAGTCCACCCTGGTCTCCAGCGACTCATCATCTCAGCACACACTTTGCCGGCACACATGGAATCCGCCTCTCTCCAGGAATGCTTCTCCTGCTAGGAAACACAGGATGGCACTCAGCCAAAGGAGAACACAGGCAAAGTCAAATGAAGCCCGCATTTTCAAGATTTTGCTTCTGCTGGGCCACAGCCGCCGGTGGCACACTGCATGCGCGTCACTTCTCCAAAGACAAGGCCGAAATCCGGACGTCCAGGGCCCGAGCAGTCCAGAGTCTGCGGATGGCGGCATAATCTGCAGATGGTGCCACCTATTTGCCAAGTACAGGACGGAGGCCTGTGCCCTAGACTGGCTCCGCTAGGCCTCCACGACCTCAGCTATTTTCCGAGACCTTTGACCCGTGCCCTCGTGAGTGTGTGATCTCTAGTTACACTTCTCCTCCGACCACTCTCAATCCGCCACCTGCGGATACCTGAGCGTGGAAATCTACATCTATCACTAGCTGCAGTGTCACAGGTCACTAGGTGTTTAGGCTCAGGCTGACCTTGGCTGTCTTCTGCCCAGGCAAGGAACGAAATCCTTCAAAGGAAATGAGGACACGTGGTCACTGGCCGACATCCTTTCTTTCATCCACACGGCGGTCTAGATGAGGGTAAAGAGGCCACGTAGGCCAGGTGAAGGCTGAGTGCGGGGCCTAAGGCTTCTTCCCCAATCACCATGGAGACAGCCACCGGAAGGCTGGCCGGAACTTCTGACGGGGACGGGTCACAAACACTGAGCCAACAGAAGTCCAGCCTAACCGGCCAGTTCTGCAGAGCCCTCCATGGTACCCATGGACACACAACAGGCCCTTGTGTCTTTGGCCACAAAATCGAGGGCACCAGGGAATAACTTCACAGTAGCCAATCCCTGATGTGGACACGTTCGACACACTGGGACAGCAGGCAGGTTCCTCTTTACCACTTACGCTAGGATGTCAGTAGGCAAGGTGCCCTTCCTCAGCATCTATGGCCCCTCTCTGGATGTGTTCATTCAGAGGAATCTCTTCCTTCTACCCCTGAGACACATCACAAGTATGAGGGGCCTGACAGAGAGCCTGGAGATGAAACGGGGGAGGCTTCTGGCTGGACCGCTTCCCCGTGGGTAGACAATAGCAGGTAGTCTCTCTGGAAGGTCTTAGCTTCTGTTGATTGACATGGGCAATACAGTAGGGGCGGTCCCTGGCCAGGTGGAGCTTGTGGGCAGATGCAACCTCTCCGGCGACGAATAATCCCGCTGCTGCTTTGTTTGCTGAAAACCTCCCCCCGCCAACTCGGATGGGCAGAGAACATTCACCCACACCTGCCAGGGGCCTTTCCTGGGACTAAAGATCCCAACCTGGTCTCAACGTCGTCACCCTCTCAGCACACACCTTTCCTGCACACATAATCCTGCCTTTCTCCGTCAGTGCCTTATCCTACTAGGAAACAAAGCATGCCGCTCAAATAGGCCGATGCCGGGGAAATCGAGGAGACACTGCCATTTTCCAAATTTTTGCTGCCTACATGTCCCCGCCCCCGGTGCAAGGCTGCGTATGTGGCCGGGCTCCGAAGGCAAGGCCGAAATCCTGGCAGCCTGGGCCCCGGCAGTCCAATGGTTTATGGACGTGGGGACACGGATGGCCTGTTTGCCACATACAGGAGAAATCCTTGGGCCCTTCACTGGCTCGCCATTCAGCTCCACGACGTCCACTCCTGGCCCTGGCCTTTGGCCGGTGCCCCATTCAACGTGTGCTCAGGAGCCATGTTTCTCCACCCATCGCTATCATTCTGCCACCAGGGGATATGTGAGTGTGGGAGTCACCATTTGTCACTGGCAGCAGCGTCACAACTCACTAGACTTCCAGGGACCCGCAGACCTAGGCTGCCTTCTGCCTCAGGCAAGGTCCCGAATCCTTTATCCCAGATGCTGACACCTGGCCACTGGCGGACATTCATTTTGATCAACACAGAGGTCTGGGTGAGGTTCAGCAGGCCGGGTAGGTGAAGTGAAGGCCAGGTGGGCGGGACTAAGGCTTCTTTGCCATCACCATGGAGACAGTCTCCCCACCGGAAGAGTAGGCGCAGCTTATGATGGGCCTGGTGACAAGACTCAGCCAATGGCAGAGATCCAGCCCGCCAGGCAGATGACACAGGGCCCTCCATTGTGACCCAGGACACCTAGTGGCCACAGGATTTGAGCACACCCTGGGAAAGGCTACGCAGGCACAAGGGAGCCCCTGGTGCGGACTGCTTCAGCGCATTGGCACAGCAGGCCAGGGTCCAATTTTCCCACTTTCCTCAGGATATCAGTACGCAAGACATCCCCACTCAGCATCTCCTGCCTCTCTCTCTCTCTCTCTCTCTCTCTCTCTGTATGTGTTCATTCTCTGAAATCTCTTCCTTCTCCCCCCCAGGCGCTTCACAGCTTGGAGTGCCTGACAGAGTGTCTATAGACGAAAGAGCAAAGGGGGAAGGCCTCTGGCTGTACTGGTTACCCAAGGGCAGAGAAGATCTGGTAGTCTATCTGGAAGGACTAGGGAGTAGTGATTGATTGGGGAGCTACATCACGGGTGAACCCTGGCCGGGTGAAGCTTGTTGACCGGGGGCAGCCTCTCCGGAGACTACTAATTCCGCTGATAACATTGTATTCAAATACCCGGCTGAGTGCCATGGGCAGAAAACATTGACACATACCTGCCAGAGGCCTATCCTGGGTCTGAAGAGTCCACCCTGGTCTCCAGCGACTCATCATCTCAGCACACACTTTGCCGGCACACATGGAATCCGCCTCTCTCCAGGAATGCTTCTCCTGCTAGGAAACACAGGATGGCACTCAGCCAAAGGAGAACACAGGCAAAGTCAAATGAAGCCCGCATTTTCAAGATTTTGCTTCTGCTGGGCCACAGCCCCCGGTGGCACACTGCATGCGCGTCACTTCTCCAAAGACAAGGCCGAAATCCGGGCGTCCAGGGCCCCAGCAGTCCAGAGTCTGCGGATGGCGGCATACTCTGCAGATGGTGCCACCTATTTGCCAAGTACAGGACGGAGGCCTGTGCCCTAGACTGGCTCCGCTAGGCCTCCACGACCTCAGCTCTTTTCCGAGACCTTTGACCCGTGCCCTCGTGAGTGTGTGATCTCTAGTTACACTTCTCCTCCGACCACTCTCAATCCGCCACCTGCGGATACCTGAGCGTGGAAATCTACATCTATCACTAGCTGCAGTGTCACAGGTCACTAGGTGTTTAGGCTCAGGCTGACCTTGGCTGTCTTCTGCCCAGGCAAGGAGCGAAATCCTTCAAAGGAAATGAGGACACGTGGTCACTGGCCGACATCCTTTCTTTCATCCACACGGCGGTCTAGATGAGGGTAAAGAGGCCACGTAGGCCAGGTGAAGGCTGAGTGCGGGGCCTAAGGCTTCTTCCCCAATCACCATGGAGACAGCCACCGGAAGGCTGGCCGGAACTTCTGACGGGGAAGGGTCACAAACACTGAGCCAACAGGAGGAGTCCAGCCTAACGGGCCAGTTCTGCAGAGCCCTCCATGGTACCCATGGACACACAACAGGCCCTTGTGTCTTTGGCCACAAAATCGAGGGCACCAGGGAATAACTTCACAGTAGCCAATCCCTGATGTGGACACGTTCGACACACTGGGACAGCAGGCAGGTACCTCTTTACCACTTACGCTAGAATGTCAGTAGGCAAGGTGCCCTTCCTCAGCATCTATGGCCCCTCTCTGGATGTGTTCATTCAGAGGAATCTCTTCCTTCTACCCCTGAGACACATCACAAGGATGAGGGGCCTGACAGAGAGCCTGGAGATGAAACGGGGGAGGCTTCTGGCTGGACCGCTTCCCCGTGGGTAGACAATAGCGGGTAGTCTCTCTGGAAGGTCTTAGCTTCTGTTGATTGACATGGGCAATACAGTAGGGGCGGTCCCTGGCCAGGTGGAGCTTGTGGGCAGATGCAACCTCTCCGGCAACGAATAATCCCGCTGCTGCTTTGTTTGCTGAAAACCTCCCCCCGCCAACTCGGATGGGCAGAGAACATTCACCCACACCTGCCAGGGGCCTTTCCTGGGACTAAAGATCCCAACCTGGTATCAACGTCGTCACCCTCTCAGCACACACAATCCTGCCTTTCTCCGTCAGTGCCTTATCCTACTAGGAAACAAAGCATGCCACTCAAATAGGCCGATGCCGGGGAAATCGAGGAGACACTGCCATTTTCCAAATTTTTGCTGTCTACATGTCCCCGCCCCCGGTGCAAGGCTGCGTATGTGGCCGGGCTCCGAAGGCAAGGCCGAAATCCTGGCAGCCTGGGCCCCGGCAGTCCAATGGTTTATGGACATGGGGACACGGATGACCTGTTTGCCACATACAGGAGAAATCCTTGGGCCCTTCACTGGCTCGCCATTCAGCTCCACGACGTCCACTCCTGGCCCTGGCCTTTGGCCGGTGCCCCATTCAACGTGTGCTCAGGAGCCAAGTTTCTCCACCCATCACTATCATTCTGCCACCAGGGGATATGTGAGTGTGGGAGTCACCATTTGTCACTGGCAGCAGCGTCACAACTCACTAGACTTCCAGGGACCCGCAGACCTAGGCTGCCTTCTGCCTCAGGCAAGGTCCCGAATCCTTTATCCCAGATGCTGACACCTGGCCACTGGCGGACATTCATTTTGATCAACACAGAGGTCTGAGTGAGGGTCAGCAGGCCGGGTAGGTGAAGTGAAGGCCAGGTGGGCGGGACTAAGGCTTCTTTGCCATCACCATGGAGACAGTCTCCCCACCGGAAGAGTAGGCGCAGCTTATGATGGGCCTGGTGACAAGACTCAGCCAATGGCAGAGATCCAGCCCGCCAGGCAGATGACACAGGGCCCTCCATTGTGACCCAGGACACCTAGTGGCCACAGGATTTGAGCACACCCTGGGAAAGGCTACGCAGGCACAAGGGAGCCCCTGGTGCGGACTGCTTCAGGGCATTGGCACAGCAGGCCAGGGTCCAATTTTCCCACTTTCCTCAGGATATCAGTACGCAAGACATCCCCACTCAGCATCTCCTGCCTCTCTCTCTCTCTCTCTCTCTCTGTATGTGTTCATTCTCTCAAATCTCTTCCTTCTCCCCCCCAGGCACTTCACAGCTTGGAGTGCCTGACAGAGTGTCTAGAGACGAAAGAGCAAAGGGGGAAGGCCTCTGGCTGTACTGGTTGCCCAAGGGCAGAGAAGATCTGGTAGTCTATCTGGAAGGACTAGGGAGTAGTGATTGATTGGGGAGCTACATCACGGGTGAACCCTGGCCGGGTGAAGCTTGTTGACACGGGGCAGCCTCTCCGGAGACTACTAATTCCGCTGATAACATTGTATTCAAATACCCGGCTGAGTGCCATGGGCAGAAAACATTGACACATACCTGCCAGAGGCCTATCCTGGGTCTGAAGAGTCCACCCTGGTCTCCAGCGACTCATCATCTCAGCACACACTTTGCCGGCACACATGGAATCCGCCTCTCTCCAGGAATGCTTCTCCTGCTAGGAAACACAGGATGGCACTCAGCCAAAGGAGAACACAGGCAAAGTCAAATGAAGCCCGCATTTTCAAGATTTTGCTTCTGCTGGGCCACAGCCCCCGGTGGCACACTGCATGCGCGTCACTTCTCCAAAGACAAGGCCGAAATCCGGGCGTCCAGGGCCCCAGCAGTCCAGAGTCTGCGGATGGCGGCATACTCTGCAGATGGTGCCACCTATTTGCCAAGTACAGGACGGAGGCCTGTGCCCTAGACTGGCTCCGCTAGGCCTCCACGACCTCAGCTCTTTTCCGAGACCTTTGACCCGTGCCCTCGTGAGTGTGTGATCTCTAGTTACACTTCTCCTCCGACCACTCTCAATCCGCCACCTGCGGATACCTGAGCGTGGAAATCTACATCTATCACTAGCTGCAGTGTCACAGGTCACTAGGTGTTTAGGCTCAGGCTGACCTTGGCTGTCTTCTGCCCAGGCAAGGAGCGAAATCCTTCAAAGGAAATGAGGACACGTGGTCACTGGCCGACATCCTTTCTTTCATCCACACGGCGGTCTAGATGAGGGTAAAGAGGCCACGTAGGCCAGGTGAAGGCTGAGTGCGGGGCCTAAGGCTTCTTCCCCAATCACCATGGAGACAGCCACCGGAAGGCTGGCCGGAACTTCTGACGGGGACGGGTCACAAACACTGAGCCAATAGGAGAAGTCCAGCCTAACCGGCCAGTTCTGCAGAGCCCTCCATGGTACCCATGGACACACAACAGGCCCTTGTGTCTTTGGCCACAAAATCGAGGGCACCAGGGAATAACTTCACAGTAGCCAATCCCTGATGTGGACACGTTCGACACACTGGGACAGCAGGCAGGTACCTCTTTACCACTTACGCTAGGATGTCAGTAGGCAAGGTGCCCTTCCTCAGCATCTATGGCCCCTCTCTGGATGTGTTCATTCAGAGGAATCTCTTCCTTCTACCCCTGAGACACATCACAAGGATGAGGGGCCTGACAGAGAGCCTGGAGATGAAACGGGGGAGGCTTCTGGCTGGACCGCTTCCCCGTGGGTAGACAATAGCGGGTAGTCTCTCTGGAAGGTCTTAGCTTCTGTTGATTGACATGGGCAATACAGTAGGGGCGGTCCCTGGCCAGGTGGAGCTTGTGGGCAGATGCAACCTCTCCGGCGACGAATAATCCCGCTGCTGCTTTGTTTGCTGAAAACCTCCCCCCGCCAACTCGGATGGGCAGAGAACATTCACCCACACCTGCCAGGGGCCTTTCCTGGGACTAAAGATCCCAACCTGGTCTCAACGTCGTCACCCTCTCAGCACACACCTTTCCTGCACACATAATCCTGCCTTTCTCCGTCAGTGCCTTATCCTACTAGGAAACAAAGCATGCCGCTCAAATAGGCCGATGCCGGGGAAATCGAGGAGACACTGCCATTTTCCAAATTTTTGCTGTCTACATGTCCCCGCCCCCGGTGCAAGGCTGCGTATGTGGCCGGGCTCCGAAGGCAAGGCCGAAATCCTGGCAGCCTGGGCCCCGGCAGTCCAATGGTTTATGGACGTGGGGACACGGATGACCTGTTTGCCACATACAGGAGAAATCCTTGGGCCCTTCACTGGCTCGCCATTCAGCTCCACGACGTCCACTCCTGGCCCTGGCCTTTGGCCGGTGCCCCATTCAACGTGTGCTCAGGAGCCATGTATCTCCACCCATCGCTATCATTCTGCCACCAGGGGATATGTGAGTGTGGGAGTCACCATTTGTCACTGGCAGCAGCGTCACAACTCACTAGACTTCCAGGGACCCGCAGACCTAGGCTGCCTTCTGCCTCAGGCAAGGTCCCGAATCCTTTATCCCAGATGCTGACACCTGACCACTGGCGGACATTCATTTTGATCAACACAGAGGTCTGAGTGAGGGTCAGCAGGCCGGGTAGGTGAAGTGAAGGCCAGGTGGGCGGGACTAAGGCTTCTTTGCCATCACCATGGAGACAGTCTCCCCACCGGAAGAGTAGGCGCAGCTCATGATGGGCCTGGTGACAAGACTCAGCCAATGGCAGAGATCCAGCCCGCCAGGCAGATGACACAGGGCCCTCCATTGTGACCCAGGACACCTAGTGGCCACAGGATTTGAGCACACCCTGGGAAAGGCTACGCAGGCACAAGGGAGCCCCTGGTGCGGACTGCTTCAGGGCATTGGCACAGCAGGCCAGGGTCCAATTTTCCCACTTTCCTCAGGATATCAGTACCCAAGACATCCCCACTCAGCATCTCCTGCCTCTCTCTCTCTCTCTCTCTCTCTCTCTCTCTCTGTATGTGTTCATTCTCTGAAATCTCTTCCTTCTCCCCCCCAGGCACTTCACAGCTTGGAGTGCCTGACAGAGTGTCTAGAGACGAAAGAGCAAAGGGGGAAGGCCTCTGGCTGTACTGGTTGCCCAAGGGCAGAGAAGATCTGGTAGTCTATCTGGAAGGACTAGGGAGTAGTGATTGATTGGGGAGCTACATCACGGGTGAACCCTGGCCGGGTGAAGCTTCTTGACACGGGGCAGCCTCTCCGGAGACTACTAATTCCGCTGATAACATTGTATTCAAATACCCGGCTGAGTGCCATGGGCAGAAAACATTGACACATACCTGCCAGAGGCCTATCCTGGGTCTGAAGAGTCCACCCTGGTCTCCAGAAACTCATCATCTCAGCACACACTTTGCCGGCACACATGGAATCCGCCTCTCTCCAGGAATGCTTCTCCTGCTAGGAAACACAGGATGGCACTCAGCCAAAGGAGAACACAGGCAAAGTCAAATGAAGCCCGCATTTTCAAGATTTTGCTTCTGCTGGGCCACAGCCCCCGGTGGCACACTGCATGCGCGTCACTTCTCCAAAGACAAGGCCGAAATCCGGGCGTCCAGGGCCCCAGCAGTCCAGAGTCTGCGGATGGCGGCATACTCTGCAGATGGTGCCACCTATTTGCCAAGTACAGGACGGAGGCCTGTGCCCTAGACTGGCTCCGCTAGGGCTCCACGACCTCAGCTATTTTCCGAGACCTTTGACCCGTGCCCTCGTGAGTGTGTGATCTCTAGTTACACTTCTCCTCCGACCACTCTCAATCCGCCACCTGCGGATACCTGAGCGTGGAAATCTACATCTATCACTAGCTGCAGTGTCACAGGTCACTAGGTGTTTAGGCTCAGGCTGACCTTGGCTGTCTTCTGCCCAGGCAAGGAGCGAAATCCTTCAAAGGAAATGAGGACACGTGGTCACTGGCCGACATCCTTTCTTTCATCCACACGGCGGTCTAGATGAGGGTAAAGAGGCCACGTAGGCCAGGTGAAGGCTGAGTGCGGGGCCTAAGGCTTCTTCCCCAATCACCATGGAGACAGCCACCGGAAGGCTGGCCGGAACTTCTGACGGGGACGGGTCACAAACACTGAGCCAATAGGAGAAGTCCAGCCTAACCGGCCAGTTCTGCAGAGCCCTCCATGGTACCCATGGACACACAACAGGCCCTTGTGTCTTTGGCCACAAAATCGAGGGCACCAGGGAATAACTTCACAGTAGCCAATCCCTGATGTGGACACGTTCGACACACTGGGACAGCAGGCAGGTACCTCTTTACCACTTACGCTAGGATGTCAGTAGGCAAGGTGCCCTTCCTCAGCATCTATGGCCCCTCTCTGGATGTGTTCATTCAGAGGAATCTCTTCCTTCTACCCCTGAGACACATCACAAGGATGAGGGGCCTGACAGAGAGCCTGGAGATGAAACGGGGGAGGCTTCTGGCTGGACCGCTTCTCCGTGGGTAGACAATAGCAGGTAGTCTCTCTGGAAGGTCTTAGCTTCTGTTGATTGACATGGGCAATACAGTAGGGGCGGTCTCTGGCCAGGTGGAGCTTGTGGGCAGATGCAACCTCTCCGGTGACGAATAATCCCGCTGCTGCTTTGTTTGCTGAAAACCTCCCCCCGCCAACTCGGATGGGCAGAGAACATTCACCCACACCTGCCAGGGGCCTTTCCTGGGACTAAAGATCCCAACCTGGTCTCAACGTCGTCACCCTCTCAGCACACACAATCCTGCCTTTCTCCGTCAGTGCCTTATCCTACTAGGAAACAAAGCATGCCGCTCAAATAGGCCGACGCTGGGGAAATCGAGGAGACACTGCCATTTTCCAAATATTTGCTGTCTACATGTCCCCGCCCCCGGTGCAAGGCTGCGTATGTGGCCGGGCTCCGAAGGCAAGGCCGAAATCCTGGCAGCCTGGGCCCCGGCAGTCCAATGGTTTATGGACGTGGGGACACGGATGACCTGTTTGCCACATACAGGAGAAATCCTTGGGCCCTTCACTGGCTCGCCATTCAGCTCCACGACGTCCACTCCTGGCCCTGGCCTTTGGCCGGTGCCCCATTCAACGTGTGCTCAGGAGCCATGTTTCTCCACCCATCGCTATCATTCTGCCACCAGGGGATATGTGAGTGTGGGAGTCACCATTTGTCACTGGCAGCAGCGTCACAACTCACTAGACTTCCAGGGACCCGCAGACCTAGGCTGCCTTCTGCCTCAGGCAAGGTCCCGAATCCTTTATCCCAGATGCTGACACCTGGCCACTGGCGGACATTCATTTTGATCAACACAGAGGTCTGAGTGAGGGTCAGCAGGCCGGGTAGGTGAAGTGAAGGCCAGGTGGGCGGGACTAAGGCTTCTTTGCCATCACCATGGAGACAGTCTCCCCACCGGAAGAGTAGGCGCAGCTCATGATGGGCCTGGTGACAAGACTCAGCCAATGGCAGAGATCCAGCCCGCCAGGCAGATGACACAGGGCCCTCCATTGTGACCCAGGACACCTAGTGGCCACAGGATTTGAGCACACCCTGGGAAAGGCTACGCAGGCACAAGGGAGCCCCTGGTGCGGACTGCTTCAGGGCATTGGCACAGCAGGCCAGGGTCCAATTTTCCCACTTTCCTCAGGATATCAGTACGCAAGACATCCCCACTCAGCATCTCCTGCCTCTCTCTCTGTCCCTCTCTCTCTCTGTATGTGTTCATTCTCTGAAATCTCTTCCTTCTCCCCCCAGGCGCTTCACAGCTTGGAGTGCCTGACAGAGTGTCTAGAGACGAAAGAGCAAAGGGGGAAGGCCTCTGGCTGTACTGGTTGCCCAAGGGCAGAGAAGATCTGGTAGTCTATCTGGAAGGACTAGGGAGTAGTGATTGATTGGGGAGCTACATCACGGGTGAACCCTGGCCGGGTGAAGCTTGTTGACACGGGGCAGCCTCTCCGGAGACTACTAATTCCGCTGATAACATTGTATTCAAATACCCGGCTGAGTGCCATGGGCAGAAAACATTGACACATACCTGCCAGAGGCCTATCCTGGGTCTGAAGAGTCCACCCTGGTCTCCAGCGACTCATCATCTCAGCACACACTTTGCCGGCACACATGGAATCCGCCTCTCTCCAGGAATGCTTCTCCTGCTAGGAAACACAGGATGGCACTCAGCCAAAGGAGAACACAGGCAAAGTCAAATGAAGCCCGCATTTTCAAGATTTTGCTTCTGCTGGGCCACAGCCCCCGGTGGCACACTGCATGCGCGTCACTTCTCCAAAGACAAGGCCGAAATCCGGGCGTCCAGGGCCCCAGCAGTCCAGAGTCTGCGGATGGCGGCATACTCTGCAGATGGTGCCACCTATTTGCCAAGTACTGGACGGAGGCCTGTGCCCTAGACTGGCTCCACTAGGCCTCCACGACCTCAGCTCTTTTCCGAGACCTTTGACCCGTGCCCTCGTGAGTGTGTGATCTCTAGTTACACTTCTCCTCCGACCACTCTCAATCCGCCACCTGCGGATACCTGAGCGTGGAAATCTACATCTATCACTAGCTGCAGTGTCACAGGTCACTAGGTGTTTAGGCTCAGGCTGACCTTGGCTGTCTTCTGCCCAGGCAAGGAGCGAAATCCTTCAAAGGAAATGAGGACACGTGGTCACTGGCCGACATCCTTTCTTTCATCCACACGGCGGTCTAGATGAGGGTAAAGAGGCCACGTAGGCCAGGTGAAGGCTGAGTGCGGGGCCTAAGGCTTCTTCCCCAATCACCATGGAGACAGCCACCGGAAGGCTGGCCGGAACTTCTGACGGGGACGGGTCACAAACACTGAGCCAATAGGAGAAGTCCAGCCTAACCGGCCACTTCTGCAGAGCCCTCCATGGTACCCATGGACACACAACAGGCCCTTGTGTCTTTGGCCACAAAATCGAGGGCACCAGGGAATAACTTCACAGTAGCCAATCCCTGATGTGGACACGTTCGACACACTGGGACAGCAGGCAGGTACCTCTTTACCACTTACGCTAGGATGTCAGTAGGCAAGGTGCCCTTCCTCAGCATCTATGGCCCCTCTCTGGATGTGTTCATTCAGAGGAATCTCTTCCTTCTACCCCTGAGACACATCACAAGGATGAGGGGCCTGACAGAGAGCCTGGAGATGAAACGGGGGAGGCTTCTGGCTGGACCGCTTCCCCGTGGGTAGACAATAGCAGGTAGTCTCTCTGGAAGGTCTTAGCTTCTGTTGATTGACATGGGCAATACAGTAGGGGCGGTCCCTGGCCAGGTGGAGCTTGTGGGCAGATGCAACCTCTCCGGCGACGAATAATCCCGCTGCTGCTTTGTTTGCTGAAAACCTCCCCCCGCCAACTCGGATGGGCAGAGAACATTCACCCACACCTGCCAGGGGCCTTTCCTGGGACTAAAGATCCCAACCTGGTCTCAACGTCGTCACCCTCTCAGCACACACAATCCTGCCTTTCTCCGTCAGTGCCTTATCCTACTAGGAAACAAAGCATGCCGCTCAAATAGGCCGATGCCGGGGAAATCGAGGAGACACTGCCATTTTCCAAATTTTTGCTGTCTACATGTCCCCGCCCCCGGTGCAAGGCTGCGTATGTGGCCGGGCTCCGAAGGCAAGGCCGAAATCCTGGCAGCCTGGGCCCCGGCAGTCCAATGGTTTATGGACGTGGGGACACGGATGACCTGTTTGCCACATACAGGAGAAATCCTTGGGCCCTTCACTGGCTCGCCATTCAGCTCCACGACGTCCACTCCTGGCCCTGGCCTTTGGCCGGTGCCCCATTCAACGTGTGCTCAGGAGCCATGTTTCTCCACCCATCGCTATCATTCTGCCACCAGGGGATATGTGAGTGTGGGAGTCACCATTTGTCACTGGCAGCAGCGTCACAACTCACTAGACTTCCAGGGACCCGCAGACCTAGGCTGCCTTCTGCCTCAGGCAAGGTCCCGAATCCTTTATCCCAGATGCTGACACCTGGCCACTGGCGGACATTCATTTTGATCAACACAGAGGTCTGAGTGAGGGTCAGCAGGCCGGGTAGGTGAAGTGAAGGCCAGGTGGGCGGGACTAACGCTTCTTTGCCATCACCATGGAGACAGTCTCCCCACCGGAAGAGTAGGCGCAGCTTATGATGGGCCTGGTGACAAGACTCAGCCAATGGCAGAGATCCAGCCCGCCAGGCAGATGACACAGGGCCCTCCATTGTGACCCAGGACACCTAGTGGCCACAGGATTTGAGCACACCCTGGGAAAGGCTACGCAGGCACAAGGGAGCCCCTGGTGCGGACTGCTTCAGGGCATTGGCACAGCAGGCCAGGGTCCAATTTTCCCACTTTCCTCAGGATATCAGTACGCAAGACATCCCCACTCAGCATCTCCTGCCTCTCTCTCTCTCTCTCTCTCTCTCTCTCTCTCTCTGTATGTGTTCATTCTCTCAAATCTCTTCCTTCTCCCCCCCAGGCACTTCACAGCTTGGAGTGCCTGACAGAGTGTCTAGAGACGAAAGAGCAAAGGGGGAAGGCCTCTGGCTGTACTGGTTGCCCAAGGGCAGAGAAGATCTGGTAGTCTATCTGGAAGGACTAGGGAGTAGTGATTGATTGGGGAGCTACATCACGGGTGAACCCTGGCCGGGTGAAGCTTGTTGACACGGGGCAGCCTCTCCGGAGACTACTAATTCCGCTGATAACATTGTATTCAAATACCCGGCTGAGTGCCATGGGCAGAAAACATTGACACATACCTGCCAGAGGCCTATCCTGGGTCTGAAGAGTCCACCCTGGTCTCCAGCGACTCATCATCTCAGCACACACTTTGCCGGCACACATGGAATCCGCCTCTCTCCAGGAATGCTTCTCCTGCTAGGAAACACAGGATGGCACTCAGCCAAAGGAGAACACAGGCAAAGTCAAATGAAGCCCGCATTTTCAAGATTTTGCTTCTGCTGGGCCACAGCCCCCGGTGGCACACTGCATGCGCGTCACTTCTCCAAAGACAAGGCCGAAATCCGGGCGTCCAGGGCCCCAGCAGTCCAGAGTCTGCGGATGGCGGCATACTCTGCAGATGGTGCCACCTATTTGCCAAGTACAGGACGGAGGCCTGTGCCCTAGACTGGCTCCGCTAGGCCTCCACGACCTCAGCTCTTTTCCGAGACCTTTGACCCGTGCCCTCGTGAGTGTGTGATCTCTAGTTACACTTCTCCTCCGACCACTCTCAATCCGCCACCTGCGGATACCTGAGCGTGGAAATCTACATCTATCACTAGCTGCAGTGTCACAGGTCACTAGGTGTTTAGGCTCAGGCTGACCTTGGCTGTCTTCTGCCCAGGCAAGGAGCGAAATCCTTCAAAGGAAATGAGGACACGTGGTCACTGGCCGACATCCTTTCTTTCATCCACACGGCGGTCTAGATGAGGGTAAAGAGGCCACGTAGGCCAGGTGAAGGCTGAGTGCGGGGCCTAAGGCTTCTTCCCCAATCACCATGGAGACAGCCACCGGAAGGCTGGCCGGAACTTCTGACGGGGACGGGTCACAAACACTGAGCCAATAGGAGAAGTCCAGTCTAACCGGCCAGTTCTGCAGAGCGCTCCATGGTACCCATGGACACACAACAGGCCCTTGTGTCTTTGGCCACAAAATCGAGGGCACCAGGGAATAACTTCACAGTAGCCAATCCCTGATGTGGACACGTTCGACACACTGGGACAGCAGGCAGGTACCTCTTTACCACTTACGCTAGGATGTCAGTAGGCAAGGTGCCCTTCCTCAGCATCTATGGCCCCTCTCTGGATGTGTTCATTCAGAGGAATCTCTTCCTTCTACCCCTGAGACACATCACAAGTATGAGGGGCCTGACAGAGAGCCTGGAGATGAAACGGGGGAGGCTTCTGGCTGGACCGCTTCCCCGTGGGTAGACAATAGCAGGTAGTCTCTCTGGAAGGTCTTAGCTTCTGTTGATTGACATGGGCAATACAGTAGGGGCGGTCTCTGGCCAGGTGGAGCTTGTGGGCAGATGCAACCTCTCCGGCGACGAATAATCCCGCTGCTGCTTTGTTTGCTGAAAACCTCCCCCCGCCAACTCGGATGGGCAGAGAACATTCACCCACACCTGCCAGGGGCCTTTCCTGGGACTAAAGATCCCAACCTGGTCTCAACGTCGTCACCCTCTCAGCACACACAATCCTGCCTTTCTCCGTCAGTGCCTTATCCTACTAGGAAACAAAGCATGCCGCTCAAATAGGCCGACGCCGGGGAAATCGAGGAGACACTGCCATTTTCCAAATTTTTGCTGTCTACATGTCCCCGCCCCCGGTGCAAGGCTGCGTATGTGGCCGGGCTCCGAAGGCAAGGCCGAAATCCTGGCAGCCTGGGCCCCGGCAGTCCAATGGTTTATGGACGTGGGGACACGGATGACCTGTTTGCCACATACAGGAGAAATCCTTGGGCCCTTCACTGGCTCGCCATTCAGCTCCACGACGTCCACTCCTGGCCCTGGCCTTTGGCCGGTGCCCCATTCAACGTGTGCTCAGGAGCCATGTTTCTCCACCCATCGCTATCATTCTGCCACCAGGGGATATGTGAGTGTGGGAGTCACCATTTGTCACTGGCAGCAGCGTCACAACTCACTAGACTTCCAGGGACCCGCAGACCTAGGCTGCCTTCTGCCTCAGGCAAGGTCCCGAATCCTTTATCCCAGATGCTGACACCTGGCCACTGGCGGACATTCATTTTGATCAACACAGAGGTCTGAGTGAGGGTCAGCAGGCCGGGTAGGTGAAGTGAAGGCCAGGTGGGCGGGACTAAGGCTTCTTTGCCATCACCATGGAGACAGTCTCCCCACCGGAAGAGTAGGCGCAGCTCATGATGGGCCTGGTGACAAGACTCAGCCAATGGCAGAGATCCAGCCCGCCAGGCAGATGACACAGGGCCCTCCATTGTGACCCAGGACACCTAGTGGCCACAGGATTTGAGCACACCCTGGGAAAGGCTACGCAGGCACAAGGGAGCCCCTGGTGCGGACTGCTTCAGGGCATTGGCACAGCAGGCCAGGGTCCAATTTTCCCACTTTCCTCAGGATATCAGTACGCAAGACATCCCCACTCAGCATCTCCTGCCTCTCTCTCTCTCTCTCTCTCTCTCTCTCTGTATGTGTTCATTCTCTGAAATCTCTTCCTTCTCCCCCCCAGGCACTTCACAGCTTGGAGTGCCTGACAGAGTGTCTAGAGACGAAAGAGCAAAGGGGGAAGGCCTCTGGCTGTACTGGTTGCCCAAGGGCAGAGAAGATCTGGTAGTCTATCTGGAAGGACTAGGGAGTAGTGATTGATTGGGGAGCTACATCACGGGTGAACCCTGGCCGGGTGAAGCTTGTTGACACGGGGCAGCCTCTCCGGAGACTACTAATTCCGCTGATAACATTGTATTCAAATACCCGGCTGAGTGCCATGGGCAGAAAACATTGACACATACCTGCCAGAGGCCTATCCTGGGTCTGAAGAGTCCACCCTGGTCTCCAGCGACTCATCATCTCAGCACACACTTTGCCGGCACACATGGAATCCGCCTCTCTCCAGGAATGCTTCTCCTGCTAGGAAACACAGGATGGCACTCAGCAAAGGAGAACACAGGCAAAGTCAAATGAAGCCCGCATTTTCAAGATTTTGCTTCTGCTGGGCCACAGCCCCCGGTGGCACACTGCATGCGCGTCACTTCTCCAAAGACAAGGCCGAAATCCGGGCGTCCAGGGCCCCAGCAGTCCAGAGTCTGCGGATGGCGGCATACTCTGCAGATGGTGCCACCTATTTGCCAAGTACTGGACGGAGGCCTGTGCCCTAGACTGGCTCCGCTAGGCCTCCACGACCTCAGCTCTTTTCCGAGACCTTTGACCCGTGCCCTCGTGAGTGTGTGATCTCTAGTTACACTTCTCCTCCGACCACTCTCAATCCGCCACCTGCGGATACCTGAGCGTGGAAATCTACATCTATCACTAGCTGCAGTGTCACAGGTCACTAGGTGTTTAGGCTCAGGCTGACCTTGGCTGTCTTCTGCCCAGGCAAGGAGCGAAATCCTTCAAAGGAAATGAGGACACGTGGTCACTGGCCGACATCCTTTCTTTCATCCACACGGCGGTCTAGATGAGGGTAAAGAGGCCACGTAGGCCAGGTGAAGGCTGAGTGCGGGGCCTAAGGCTTCTTCCCCAATCACCATGGAGACAGCCACCGGAAGGCTGGCCGGAACTTCTGACGGGGATGGGTCACAAACACTGAGCCAATAGGAGAAGTCCAGCCTAACCGGCCAGTTCTGCAGAGCCCTCCATGGTACCCATGGACACACAACAGGCCCTTGTGTCTTTGGCCACAAAATCGAGGGCACCAGGGAATAACTTCACAGTAGCCAATCCCTGATGTGGACACGTTCGACACACTGGGACAGCAGGCAGGTACCTCTTTACCACTTACGCTAGGATGTCAGTAGGCAAGGTGCCCTTCCTCAGCATCTATGGCCCCTCTCTGGATGTGTTCATTCAGAGGAATCTCTTCCTTCTACCCCTGAGACACATCACAAGGATGAGGGGCCTGACAGAGAGCCTGGAGATGAAACGGGGGAGGCTTCTGGCTGGACCGCTTCCCCGTGGGTAGACAATAGCAGGTAGTCTCTCTGGAAGGTCTTAGCTTCTGTTGATTGACATGGGCAATACAGTAGGGGCGGTCCCTGGCCAGGTGGAGCTTGTGGGCAGATGCAACCTCTCCGGCGACGAATAATCCCGCTGCTGCTTTGTTTGCTGAAAACCTCCCCCCGCCAACTCGGATGGGCAGAGAACATTCACCCACACCTGCCAGGGGCCTTTCCTGGGACTAAAGATCCCAACCTGGTCTCAACGTCGTCACCCTCTCAGCACACACAATCCTGCCTTTCTCCGTCAGTGCCTTATCCTACTAGGAAACAAAGCATGCCGCTCAAATAGGCCGACGCTGGGGAAATCGAGGAGACACTGCCATTTTCCCAACTTTTGCTGTCTACATGTCCCTGCCTCCGGTGCAAGGCTGCGTATGTGGCCGGGCTCCGAAGGCAAGGCCGAAATCCTGGCAGCCTGGGCCCCGGCAGTCCAATGGTTTATGGACGTGGGGACACGGATGACCTGTTTGCCACATACAGGAGAAATCCTTGGGCCCTTCACTGGCTCGCCATTCAGCTCCACGACGTCCACTCCTGGCCCTGGCCTTTGGCCGGTGCCCCATTCAACGTGTGCTCAGGAGCCATGTTTCTCCACCCATCGCTATCATTCTACCACCAGGGGATATGTGAGTGTGGGAGTCACCATTTGTCACTGGCAGCAGCGTCACAACTCACTAGACTTCCAGGGACCCGCAGACCTAGGCTGCCTTCTGCCTCAGGCAAGGTCCCGAATCCTTTATCCCAGATGCTGACACCTGGCCACTGGCGGACATTCATTTTGATCAACACAGAGGTCTGAGTGAGGGTCAGCAGGCCGGGTAGGTGAAGTGAAGGCCAGGTGGGCGGGACTAACGCTTCTTGGCCATCACCATGGAGACAGTCCCCCCACCGGAAGAGTAGGTGCAGCTTATGATGGGCCTGGTGACAAGACTCAGCCAATGGCAGAGATCCAGCCCGCCAGGCAGATGACACAGGGCCCTCCATTGTGACCCAGGACACCTAGTGGCCACAGGATTTGAGCACACCCTGGGAAAGGCTACGCAGGCACAAGGGAGCCCCTGGTGCGGACTGCTTCAGGGCATTGGCACAGCAGGCCAGGGTCCAATTTTCCCACTTTCCTCAGGATATCAGTACGCAAGACATCCCCACTCAGCATCTCCTGCCTCTCTCTCTCTCTCTCTCTCTCTCTCTCTGTATGTGTTCATTCTCTGAAATCTCTTCCTTCTCCCCCCCAGGCACTTCACAGCTTGGAGTGCCTGACAGAGTGTCTAGAGACGAAAGAGCAAAGGGGGAAGGCCTCTGGCTGTACTGGTTGCCCAAGGGCAGAGAAGATCTGGTAGTCTATCTGGAAGGACTAGGGAGTAGTGATTGATTGGGGAGCTACATCACGGGTGAACCCTGGCCGGGTGAAGCTTGTTGACACGGGGCAGCCTCTCCGGAGACTACTAATTCCGCTGATAACACTGTATTCAAATACCCGGCTGAGTGCCATGGGCAGAAAACATTGACACATACCTGCCAGAGGCCTATCCTGGGTCTGAAGAGTCCACCCTGGTCTCCAGCGACTCATCATCTCAGCACACACTTTGCCGGCACACATGGAATCCGCCTCTCTCCAGGAATGCTTCTCCTGCTAGGAAACACAGGATGGCACTCAGCCAAAGGAGAACACAGGCAAAGTCAAATGAAGCCCGCATTTTCAAGATTTTGCTTCTGCTGGGCCACAGCCCCCGGTGGCACACTGCATGCGCGTCACTTCTCCAAAGACAAGGCCGAAATCCGGGCGTCCAGGGCCCCAGCAGTCCAGAGTCTGCGGACGGCGGCATACTCTGCAGATGGTGCCACCTATTTGCCAAGTACAGGACGGAGGCCTGTGCCCTAGACTGGCTCCGCTAGGCCTCCACGACCTCAGCTCTTTTCCGAGACCTTTGACCCGTGCCCTCGTGAGTGTGTGATCTCTAGTTACACTTCTCCTCCGACCACTCTCAATCCGCCACCTGCGGATACCTGAGCGTGGAAATCTACATCTATCACTAGCTGCAGTGTCACAGGTCACTAGGTGTTTAGGCTCAGGCTGACCTTGGCTGTCTTCTACCCAGGCAAGGAGCGAAATCCTTCAAAGGAAATGAGGACACGTGGTCACTGGCCGACATCCTTTCTTTCATCCACACGGCGGTCTAGATGAGGGTAAAGAGGCCACGTAGGCCAGGTGAAGGCTGAGTGCGGGGCCTAAGGCTTCTTCCCCAATCACCATGGAGACAGCCACCGGAAGGCTGGCCGGAACTTCTGACGGGGACGGGTCACAAACACTGAGCCAATAGGAGAAGTCCAGCCTAACCGGCCAGTTCTGCAGAGCCCTCCATGGTACCCATGGACACACAACAGGCCCTTGTGTCTTTGGCCACAAAATCGAGGGCACCAGGGAATAACTTCACAGTAGCCAATCCCTGATGTGGACACGTTCGACACACTGGGACAGCAGGCAGGTACCTCTTTACCACTTACGCTAGGATGTCAGTAGGCAAGGTGCCCTTCCTCAGCATCTATGGCCCCTCTCTGGATGTGTTCATTCAGAGGAATCTCTTCCTTCTACCCCTGAGACACATCACAAGTATGAGGGGCCTGACAGAGAGCCTGGAGATGAAACGGGGGAGGCTTCTGGCTGGACCGCTTCCCCGTGGGTAGACAATAGCAGGTAGTCTCTCTGGAAGGTCTTAGCTTCTGTTGATTGACATGGGCAATACAGTAGGGGCGGTCTCTGGCCAGGTGGAGCTTGTGGGCAGATGCAACCTCTCCGGCGACGAATAATCCCGCTGCTGCTTTGTTTGCTGAAAACCTCCCCCCGCCAACTCGGATGGGCAGAGAACATTCACCCACACCTGCCAGGGGCCTTTCCTGGGACTAAAGATCCCAACCTGGTCTCAACGTCGTCACCCTCTCAGCACACACAATCCTGCCTTTCTCCGTCAGTGCCTTATCCTACTAGGAAACAAAGCATGCCGCTCAAATAGGCCGACGCTGGGGAAATCGAGGAGACACTGCCATTTTCCAAATTTTTGCTGTCTACATGTCCCCGCCCCCGGTGCAAGGCTGCGTATGTGGCCGGGCTCCGAAGGCAAGGCCGAAATCCTGGCAGCCTGGGCCCCGGCAGTCCAATGGTTTATGGACGTGGGGACACGGATGACCTGTTTGCCACATACAGGAGAAATCCTTGGGCCCTTCACTGGCTCGCCATTCAGCTCCACGACGTCCACTCCTGGCCCTGGCCTTTGGCCGGTGCCCCATTCAACGTGTGCTCAGGAGCCATGTTTCTCCACCCATCGCTATCATTCTGCCACCAGGGGATATGTGAGTGTGGGAGTCACCATTTGTCACTGGCAGCAGCGTCACAACTCACTAGACTTCCAGGGACCCGCAGACCTAGGCTGCCTTCTGCCTCAGGCAAGGTCCCGAATCCTTTATCCCAGATGCTGACACCTGGCCACTGGCGGACATTCATTTTGATCAACACAGAGGTCTGAGTGAGGGTCAGCAGGCCGGGTAGGTGAAGTGAAGGCCAGGTGGGCGGGACTAAGGCTTCTTTGCCATCACCATGGAGACAGTCTCCCCACCGGAAGAGTAGGCGCAGCTTATGATGGGCCTGGTGACAAGACTCAGCCAATGGCAGAGATCCAGCCCGCCAGGCAGATGACACAGGGCCCTCCATTGTGACCCAGGATACCTAGTGGCCACAGGATTTGAGCACACCCTGGGAAAGGCTACGCAGGCACAAGGGAGCCCCTGGTGCGGACTGCTTCAGGGCATTGGCACAGCAGGCCAGGGTCCAATTTTCCCACTTTCCTCAGGATATCAGTACCCAAGACATCCCCACTCAGCATCTCCTGCCTCTCTCTCTCTCTCTCTCTCTCTCTCTCTGTATGTGTTCATTCTCTGAAATCTCTTCCTTCTCCCCCCCAGGCACTTCACAGCTTGGAGTGCCTGACAGAGTGTCTAGAGACGAAAGAGCAAAGGGGGAAGGCCTCTGGCTGTACTGGTTGCCCAAGGGCAGAGAAGATCTGGTAGTCTATCTGGAAGGACTAGGGAGTAGTGATTGATTGGGGAGCTACATCACGGGTGAACCCTGGCCGGGTGAAGCTTGTTGACACGGGGCAGCCTCTCCGGAGACTACTAATTCCGCTGATAACACTGTATTCAAATACCCGGCTGAGTGCCATGGGCAGAAAACATTGACACATACCTGCCAGAGGCCTATCCTGGGTCTGAAGAGTCCACCCTGGTCTCCAGCGACTCATCATCTCAGCACACACTTTGCCGGCACACATGGAATCCGCCTCTCTCCAGGAATGCTTCTCCTGCTAGGAAACACAGGATGGCACTCAGCCAAAGGAGAACACAGGCAAAGTCAAATGAAGCCCGCATTTTCAAGATTTTGCTTCTGCTGGGCCACAGCCCCCGATGGCACACTGCATGCGCGTCACTTCTCCAAAGACAAGGCCGAAATCCGGGCGTCCAGGGCCCCAGCAGTCCAGAGTCTGCGGACGGCGGCATACTCTGCAGATGGTGCCACCTATTTGCCAAGTACAGGACGGAGGCCTGTGCCCTAGACTGGCTCCGCTAGGCCTCCACGACCTCAGCTCTTTTCCGAGACCTTTGACCCGTGCCCTCGTGAGTGTGTGATCTCTAGTTACACTTCTCCTCCGACCACTCTCAATCCGCCACCTGCGGATACCTGAGCGTGGAAATCTACATCTATCACTAGCTGCAGTGTCACAGGTCACTAGGTGTTTAGGCTCAGGCTGACCTTGGCTGTCTTCTACCCAGGCAAGGAGCGAAATCCTTCAAAGGAAATGAGGACACGTGGTCACTGGCCGACATCCTTTCTTTCATCCACACGGCGGTCTAGATGAGGGTAAAGAGGCCACGTAGGCCAGGTGAAGGCTGAGTGCGGGGCCTAAGGCTTCTTCCCCAATCACCATGGAGACAGCCACCGGAAGGCTGGCCGGAACTTCTGACGGGGACGGGTCACAAACACTGAGCCAATAGGAGAAGTCCAGCCTAACCGGCCAGTTCTGCAGAGCCCTCCATGGTACCCATGGACACACAACAGGCCCTTGTGTCTTTGGCCACAAAATCGAGGGCACCAGGGAATAACTTCACAGTAGCCAATCCCTGATGTGGACACGTTCGACACACTGGGACAGCAGGCAGGTACCTCTTTACCACTTACGCTAGGATGTCAGTAGGCAAGGTGCCCTTCCTCAGCATCTATGGCCCCTCTCTGGATGTGTTCATTCAGAGGAATCTCTTCCTTCTACCCCTGAGACACATCACAAGTATGAGGGGCCTGACAGAGAGCCTGGAGATGAAACGGGGGAGGCTTCTGGCTGGACCGCTTCCCCGTGGGTAGACAATAGCAGGTAGTCTCTCTGGAAGGTCTTAGCTTCTGTTGATTGACATGGGCAATACAGTAGGGGCGGTCTCTGGCCAGGTGGAGCTTGTGGGCAGATGCAACCTCTCCGGCGACGAATAATCCCGCTGCTGCTTTGTTTGCTGAAAACCTCCCCCCGCCAACTCGGATGGGCAGAGAACATTCACCCACACCTGCCAGGGGCCTTTCCTGGGACTAAAGATCCCAACCTGGTCTCAACGTCGTCACCCTCTCAGCACACACAATCCTGCCTTTCTCCGTCAGTGCCTTATCCTACTAGGAAACAAAGCATGCCGCTCAAATAGGCCGACGCTGGGGAAATCGAGGAGACACTGCCATTTTCCAAATTTTTGCTGTCTACATGTCCCCGCCCCCGGTGCAAGGCTGCGTATGTGGCCGGGCTCCGAAGGCAAGGCCGAAATCCTGGCAGCCTGGGCCCCGGCAGTCCAATGGTTTATGGACGTGGGGACACGGATGACCTGTTTGCCACATACAGGAGAAATCCTTGGGCCCTTCACTGGCTCGCCATTCAGCTCCACGACGTCCACTCCTGGCCCTGGCCTTTGGCCGGTGCCCCATTCAACGTGTGCTCAGGAGCCATGTTTCTCCACCCATCGCTATCATTCTGCCACCAGGGGATATGTGAGTGTGGGAGTCACCATTTGTCACTGGCAGCAGCGTCACAACTCACTAGACTTCCAGGGACCCGCAGACCTAGGCTGCCTTCTGCCTCAGGCAAGGTCCCGAATCCTTTATCCCAGATGCTGACACCTGGCCACTGGCGGACATTCATTTTGATCAACACAGAGGTCTGAGTGAGGGTCAGCAGGCCGGGTAGGTGAAGTGAAGGCCAGGTGGGCGGGACTAAGGCTTCTTTGCCATCACCATGGAGACAGTCTCCCCACCGGAAGAGTAGGCGCAGCTTATGATGGGCCTGGTGACAAGACTCAGCCAATGGCAGAGATCCAGCCCGCCAGGCAGATGACACAGGGCCCTCCATTGTGACCCAGGACACCTAGTGGCCACAGGATTTGAGCACACCCTGGGAAAGGCTACGCAGGCACAAGGGAGCCCCTGGTGCGGACTGCTTCAGGGCATTGGCACAGCAGGCCAGGGTCCAATTTTCCCACTTTCCTCAGGATATCAGTACCCAAGACATCCCCACTCAGCATCTCCTGCCTCTCTCTCTCTCTCTCTCTCTCTCTCTCTGTATGTGTTCATTCTCTGAAATCTCTTCCTTCTCCCCCCCATGCACTTCACAGCTTGGAGTGCCTGACAGAGTGTCTAGAGACGAAAGAGCAAAGGGGGAAGGCCTCTGGCTGTACTGGTTGCCCAAGGGCAGAGAAGATCTGGTAGTCTATCTGGAAGGACTAGGGAGTAGTGATTGATTGGGGAGCTACATCACGGGTGAACCCTGGCCGGGTGAAGCTTGTTGACACGGGGCAGCCTCTCCGGAGACTACTAATTCCGCTGATAACATTGTATTCAAATACCCGGCTGAGTGCCATGGGCAGAAAACATTGACACATACCTGCCAGAGGCCTATCCTGGGTCTGAAGAGTCCACCCTGGTCTCCAGCGACTCATCATCTCAGCACACACTTTGCCGGCACACATGGAATCCGCCTCTCTCCAGGAATGCTTCTCCTGCTAGGAAACACAGGATGGCACTCAGCCAAAGGAGAACACAGGCAAAGTCAAATGAAGCCCGCATTTTCAAGATTTTGCTTCTGCTGGGCCACAGCCCCCGGTGGCACACTGCATGCACGTCACTTCTCCAAAGACAAGGCCGAAATCCGGGCGTCCAGGGCCCCAGCAGTCCAGAGTCTGCGGATGGCGGCATACTCTGCAGATGGTGCCACCTATTTGCCAAGTACAGGACGGAGGCCTGTGCCCTAGACTGGCTCCGCTAGGCCTCCACGACCTCAGCTCTTTTCCGAGACCTTTGACCCGTGCCCTCGTGAGTGTGTGATCTCTAGTTACACTTCTCCTCCGACCACTCTCAATCCGCCACCTGCGGATACCTGAGCGTGGAAATCTACATCTATCACTAGCTGCAGTGTCACAGGTCACTAGGTGTTTAGGCTCAGGCTGACCTTGGCTGTCTTCTGCCCAGGCAAGGAGCGAAATCCTTCAAAGGAAATGAGGACACGTGGTCACTGGCCGACATCCTTTCTTTCATCCACACGGCGGTCTAGATGAGGGTAAAGAGGCCACGTAGGCCAGGTGAAGGCTGAGTGCGGGGCCTAAGGCTTCTTCCCCAATCACCATGGAGACAGCCACCGGAAGGCTGGCCGGAACTTCTGACGGGGACGGGTCACAAACACTGAGCCAATAGGAGAAGTCCAGTCTAACCGGCCAGTTCTGCAGAGCCCTCCATGGTACCCATGGACACACAACAGGCCCTTGTGTCTTTGGCCACAAAATCGAGGGCACCAGGGAATAACTTCACAGTAGCCAATCCCTGATGTGGACACGTTCGACACACTGGGACAGCAGGCAGGTACCTCTTTACCACTTACGCTAGGATGTCAGTAGGCAAGGTGCCCTTCCTCAGCATCTATGGCCCCTCTCTGGATGTGTTCATTCAGAGGAATCTCTTCCTTCTACCCCTGAGACACATCACAAGGATGAGGGGCCTGACAGAGAGCCTGGAGATGAAACGGGGGAGGCTTCTGGCTGGACCGCTTCTCCGTGGGTAGACAATAGCAGGTAGTCTCTCTGGAAGGTCTTAGCTTCTGTTGATTGACATGGGCAATACAGTAGGGGCGGTCTCTGGCCAGGTGGAGCTTGTGGGCAGATGCAACCTCTCCGGCGACGAATAATCCCGCTGCTGCTTTGTTTGCTGAAAACCTCCCCCCGCCAACTCGGATGGGCAGAGAACATTCACCCACACCTGCCAGGGGCCTTTCCTGGGACTAAAGATCCCAACCTGGTCTCAACGTCGTCACCCTCTCAGCACACACAATCCTGCCTTTCTCCGTCAGTGCCTTATCCTACTAGGAAACAAAGCATGCCGCTCAAATAGGCCGACGCTGGGGAAATCGAGGAGACACTGCCATTTTCCAAATTTTTGCTGTCTACATGTCCCCGCCCCCGGTGCAAGGCTGCGTATGTGGCCGGGCTCCGAAGGCAAGGCCGAAATCCTGGCAGCCTGGGCCCCGGCAGTCCAATGGTTTATGGACGTGGGGACACGGATGACCTGTTTGCCACATACAGGAGAAATCCTTGGGCCCTTCACTGGCTCGCCATTCAGCTCCACGACGTCCACTCCTGGCCCTGGCCTTTGGCCGGTGCCCCATTCAACGTGTGCTCAGGAGCCATGTTTCTCCACCCATCGCTATCATTCTGCCACCAGGGGATATGTGAGTGTGGGAGTCACCATTTGTCACTGGCAGCAGCGTCACAACTCACTAGACTTCCAGGGACCCGCAGACCTAGGCTGCCTTCTGCCTCAGGCAAGGTCCCGAATCCTTTATCCCAGATGCTGACACCTGGCCACTGGCGGACATTCATTTTGATCAACACAGAGGTCTGAGTGAGGGTCAGCAGGCCGGGTAGGTGAAGTGAAGGCCAGGTGGGCGGGACTAAGGCTTCTTTGCCATCACCATGGAGACAGTCTCCCCACCGGAAGAGTAGGCGCAGCTTATGATGGGCCTGGTGACAAGACTCAGCCAATGGCAGAGATCCAGCCCGCCAGGCAGATGACACAGGGCCCTCCATTGTGACCCAGGACACCTAGTGGCCACAGGATTTGAGCACACCCTGGGAAAGGCTACGCAGGCACAAGGGAGCCCCTGGTGCGGACTGCTTCAGGGCATTGGCACAGCAGGCCAGGGTCCAATTTTCCCACTTTCCTCAGGATATCAGTACGCAAGACATCCCCACTCAGCATCTCCTGCCTCTCTCTCTCTCTCTCTCTCTCTCTCTGTATGTGTTCATTCTCTGAAATCTCTTCCTTCTCCCCCCCAGGCACTTCACAGCTTGGAGTGCCTGACAGAGTGTCTAGAGACGAAAGAGCAAAGGGGGAAGGCCTCTGGCTGTACTGGTTGCCCAAGGGCAGAGAAGATCTGGTAGTCTATCTGGAAGGACTAGGGAGTAGTGACTGATTGGGGAGCTACATCACGGGTGAACCCTGGCCGGGTGAAGCTTGTTGACACGGGGCAGCCTCTCCGGAGACTACTAATTCCGCTGATAACATTGTATTCAAATACCCGGCTGAGTGCCATGGGCAGAAAACATTGACACATACCTGCCAGAGGCCTATCCTGGGTCTGAAGAGTCCACCCTGGTCTCCAGCGACTCATCATCTCAGCACACACTTTGCTGGCACACATGGAATCCGCCTCTCTCCAGGAATGCTTCTCCTGCTAGGAAACACAGGATGGCACTCAGCAAAGGAGAACACAGGCAAAGTCAAATGAAGCCCGCATTTTCAAGATTTTGCTTCTGCTGGGCCACAGCCCCCGGTGGCACACTGCATGCGCGTCACTTCTCCAAAGACAAGGCCGAAATCCGGGCGTCCAGGGCCCCAGCAGTCCAGAGTCTGCGGATGGCGGCATACTCTGCAGATGGTGCCACCTATTTGCCAAGTACTGGACGGAGGCCTGTGCCCTAGACTGGCTCCGCTAGGCCTCCACGACCTCAGCTCTTTTCCGAGACCTTTGACCCGTGCCCTCGTGAGTGTGTGATCTCTAGTTACACTTCTCCTCCGACCACTCTCAATCCGCCACCTGCGGATACCTGAGCGTGGAAATCTACATCTATCACTAGCTGCAGTGTCACAGGTCACTAGGTGTTTAGGCTCAGGCTGACCTTGGCTGTCTTCTGCCCAGGCAAGGAGCGAAATCCTTCAAAGGAAATGAGGACACGTGGTCACTGGCCGACATCGTTTCTTTCATCCACACGGCGGTCTAGATGAGGGTAAAGAGGCCACGTAGGCCAGGTGAAGGCTGAGTGCGGGGCCTAAGGCTTCTTCCCCAATCACCATGGAGACAGCCACCGGAAGGCTGGCCGGAACTTCTGACGGGGATGGGTCACAAACACTGAGCCAATAGGAGAAGTCCAGCCTAACCGGCCAGTTCTGCAGAGCCCTCCATGGTACCCATGGACACACAACAGGCCCTTGTGTCTTTGGCCACAAAATCGAGGGCACCAGGGAATAACTTCACAGTAGCCAATCCCTGATGTGGACACGTTCGACACACTGGGACAGCAGGCAGGTACCTCTTTACCACTTACGCTAGGATGTCAGTAGGCAAGGTGCCCTTCCTCAGCATCTATGGCCCCTCTCTGGATGTGTTCATTCAGAGGAATCTCTTCCTTCTACCCCTGAGACACATCACAAGGATGAGGGGCCTGACAGAGAGCCTGGAGATGAAACGGGGGAGGCTTCTGGCTGGACCGCTTCCCCGTGGGTAGACAATAGCAGGTAGTCTCTCTGGAAGGTCTTAGCTTCTGTTGATTGACATGGGCAATACAGTAGGGGCGGTCCCTGGCCAGGTGGAGCTTGTGGGCAGATGCAACCTCTCCGGCGACGAATAATCCCGCTGCTGCTTTGTTTGCTGAAAACCTCCCCCCGCCAACTCGGATGGGCAGAGAACATTCACCCACACCTGCCAGGGGCCTTTCCTGGGACTAAAGATCCCAACCTGGTCTCAACGTCGTCACCCTCTCAGCACACACCTTTCCTGCACACATAATCCTGCCTTTCTCCGTCAGTGCCTTATCCTACTAGGAAACAAAGCATGCCGCTCAAATAGGCCGACGCTGGGGAAATCGAGGAGACACTGCCATTTTCCAAATTTTTGCTGTCTACATGTCCCCGCCTCCGGTGCAAGGCTGCGTATGTGGCCGGGCTCCGAAGGCAAGGCCGAAATCCTGGCAGCCTGGGCCCCGGCAGTCCAATGGTTTATGGACGTGGGGACACGGATGGCCTGTTTGCCACATACAGGAGAAATCCTTGGGCCCTTCACTGGCTCGCCATTCAGCTCCACGACGTCCACTCCTGGCCCTGGCCTTTGGCCGGTGCCCCATTCAACGTGTGCTCAGGAGCCATGTTTCTCCACCCATCGCTATCATTCTGCCACCAGGGGATATGTGAGTGTGGGAGTCACCATTTGTCACTGGCAGCAGCGTCACAACTCACTAGACTTCCAGGGACCCGCAGACCTAGGCTGCCTTCTGCCTCAGGCAAGGTCCCGAATCCTTTATCCCAGATGCTGACACCTGGCCACTGGCGGACATTCATTTTGATCAACACAGAGGTCTGAGTGAGGGTCAGCAGGCCGGGTAGGTGAAGTGAAGGCCAGGTGGGCGGGACTAAGGCTTCTTTGCCATCACCATGGAGACAGTCTCCCCACCGGAAGAGTAGGCGCAGCTTATGATGGGCCTGGTGACAAGACTCAGCCAATGGCAGAGATCCAGCCCGCCAGGCAGATGACACAGGGCCCTCCATTGTGACCCAGGACACCTAGTGGCCACAGGATTTGAGCACACCCTGGGAAAGGCTACGCAGGCACAAGGGAGCCCCTGGTGCGGACTGCTTCAGGGCATTGGCACAGCAGGCCAGGGTCCAATTTTCCCACTTTCCTCAGGATATCAGTACCCAAGACATCCCCACTCAGCATCTCCTGCCTCTCTCTCTCTCTCTCTCTCTCTCTGTATGTGTTCATTCTCTGAAATCTCTTCCTTCTCCCCCCCAGGCACTTCACAGCTTGGAGTGCCTGACAGAGTGTCTAGAGACGAAAGAGCAAAGGGGGAAGGCCTCTGGCTGTACTGGTTGCCCAAGGGCAGAGAAGATCTGGTAGTCTATCTGGAAGGACTAGGGAGTAGTGATTGATTGGGGAGCTACATCACGGGTGAACCCTGGCCGGGTGAAGCTTGTTGACACGGGGCAGCCTCTCCGGAGACTACTAATTCCGCTGATAACATTGTATTCAAATACCCGGCTGAGTGCCATGGGCAGAAAACATTGACACATACCTGCCAGAGGCCTATCCTGGGTCTGAAGAGTCCACCCTGGTCTCCAGCGACTCATCATCTCAGCACACACTTTGCCGGCACACATGGAATCCGCCTCTCTCCAGGAATGCTTCTCCTGCTAGGAAACACAGGATGGCACTCAGCCAAAGGAGAACACAGGCAAAGTCAAATGAAGCCCGCATTTTCAAGATTTTGCTTCTGCTGGGCCACAGCCCCCGGTGGCACACTGCATGCGCGTCACTTCTCCAAAGACAAGGCCGAAATCCGGGCGTCCAGGGCCCCAGCAGTCCAGAGTCTGCGGATGGCGGCATACTCTGCAGATGGTGCCACCTATTTGCCAAGTACAGGACGGAGGCCTGTGCCCTAGACTGGCTCCGCTAGGCCTCCACGACCTCAGCTCTTTTCCGAGACCTTTGACCCGTGCCCTCGTGAGTGTGTGATCTCTAGTTACACTTCTCCTCCGACCACTCTCAATCCGCCACCTGCGGATACCTGAGAGTGGAAATCTACATCTATCACTAGCTGCAGTGTCACAGGTCACTAGGTGTTTAGGCTCAGGCTGACCTTGGCTGTCTTCTGCCCAGGCAAGGAGCGAAATCCTTCAAAGGAAATGAGGACACGTGGTCACTGGCCGACATCCTTTCTTTCATCCACACGGCGGTCTAGATGAGGGTAAAGAGGCCACGTAGGCCAGGTGAAGGCTGAGTGCGGGGCCTAAGGCTTCTTCCCCAATCACCATGGAGACAGCCACCGGAAGGCTGGCCGGAACTTCTGACGGGGACGGGTCACAAACACTGAGCCAATAGGAGAAGTCCAGCCTAACCGGCCAGTTCTGCAGAGCGCTCCATGGTACCCATGGACACACAACAGGCCCTTGTGTCTTTGGCCACAAAATCGAGGGCACCAGGGAATAACTTCACAGTAGCCAATCCCTGATGTGGACACGTTCGACACACTGGGACAGCAGGCAGGTACCTCTTTACCACTTACGCTAGGATGTCAGTAGGCAAGGTGCCCTTCCTCAGCATCTATGGCCCCTCTCTGGATGTGTTCATTCAGAGGAATCTCTTCCTTCTACCCCTGAGACACATCACAAGTATGAGGGGCCTGACAGAGAGCCTGGAGATGAAACGGGGGAGGCTTCTGGCTGGACCGCTTCCCCGTGGGTAGACAATAGCAGGTAGTCTCTCTGGAAGGTCTTAGCTTCTGTTGATTGACATGGGCAATACAGTAGGGGCGGTCTCTGGCCAGGTGGAGCTTGTGGGCAGATGCAACCTCTCCGGCGACGAATAATCCCGCTGCTGCTTTGTTTGCTGAAAACCTCCCCCCGCCAACTCGGATGGGCAGAGAACATTCACCCACACCTGCCAGGGGCCTTTCCTGGGACTAAAGATCCCAACCTGGTCTCAACGTCGTCACCCTCTCAGCACACACAATCCTGCCTTTCTCCGTCAGTGCCTTATCCTACTAGGAAACAAAGCATGCCGCTCAAATAGGCCGACGCTGGGGAAATCGAGGAGACACTGCCATTTTCCAAATTTTTGCTGTCTACATGTCCCCGCCCCCGGTGCAAGGCTGCGTATGTGGCCGGGCTCCGAAGGCAAGGCCGAAATCCTGGCAGCCTGGGCCCCGGCAGTCCAATGGTTTATGGACGTGGGGACACGGATGACCTGTTTGCCACATACAGGAGAAATCCTTGGGCCCTTCACTGGCTCGCCATTCAGCTCCACGACGTCCACTCCTGGCCCTGGCCTTTGGCCGGTGCCCCATTCAACGTGTGCTCAGGAGCCATGTTTCTCCACCCATCGCTATCATTCTGCCACCAGGGGATATGTGAGTGTGGGAGTCACCATTTGTCACTGGCAGCAGCGTCACAACTCACTAGACTTCCAGGGACCCGCAGACCTAGGCTGCCTTCTGCCTCAGGCAAGGTCCCGAATCCTTTATCCCAGATGCTGACACCTGGCCACTGGCGGACATTCATTTTGATCAACACAGAGGTCTGAGTGAGGGTCAGCAGGCCGGGTAGGTGAAGTGAAGGCCAGGTGGGCGGGACTAAGGCTTCTTTGCCATCACCATGGAGACAGTCTCCCCACCGGAAGAGTAGGCGCAGCTCATGATGGGCCTGGTGACAAGACTCAGCCAATGGCAGAGATCCAGCCCGCCAGGCAGATGACACAGGGCCCTCCATTGTGACCCAGGACACCTAGTGGCCACAGGATTTGAGCACACCCTGGGAAAGGCTATGCAGGCACAAGGGAGCCCCTGGTGCGGACTGCTTCAGGGCATTGGCACAGCAGGCCAGGGTCCAATTTTCCCACTTTCCTCAGGATATCAGTACGCAAGACATCCCCACTCAGCATCTCCTGCCTCTCTCTCTCTCTCTCTCTCTCTCTCTCTCTGTATGTGTTCATTCTCTGAAATCTCTTCCTTCTCCCCCCCAGGCACTTCACAGCTTGGAGTGCCTGACAGAGTGTCTAGAGACGAAAGAGCAAAGGGGGAAGGCCTCTGGCTGTACTGGTTGCCCAAGGGCAGAGAAGATCTGGTAGTCTATCTGGAAGGACTAGGGAGTAGTGATTGATTGGGGAGCTACATCACGGGTGAACCCTGGCCGGGTGAAGCTTCTTGACACGGGGCAGCCTCTCCGGAGACTACTAATTCCGCTGATAACATTGTATTCAAATACCCGGCTGAGTGCCATGGGCAGAAAACATTGACACATACCTGCCAGAGGCCTATCCTGGGTCTGAAGAGTCCACCCTGGTCTCCAGCGACTCATCATCTCAGCACACACTTTGCCGGCACACATGGAATCCGCCTCTCTCCAGGAATGCTTCTCCTGCTAGGAAACACAGGATGGCACTCAGCCAAAGGAGAACACAGGCAAAGTCAAATGAAGCCCGCATTTTCAAGATTTTGCTTCTGCTGGGCCACAGCCCCCGGTGGCACACTGCATGCGCGTCACTTCTCCAAAGACAAGGCCGAAATCCGGGCGTCCAGGGCCCCAGCAGTCCAGAGTCTGCGGATGGCGGCATACTCTGCAGATGGTGCCACCTATTTGCCAAGTACAGGACGGAGGCCTGTGCCCTAGACTGGCTCCGCTAGGCCTCCACGACCTCAGCTCTTTTCCGAGACCTTTGACCCGTGCCCTCGTGAGTGTGTGATCTCTAGTTACACTTCTCCTCCGACCACTCTCAATCCGCCACCTGCGGATACCTGAGCGTGGAAATCTACATCTATCACTAGCTGCAGTGTCACAGGTCACTAGGTGTTTAGGCTCAGGCTGACCTTGGCTGTCTTCTGCCCAGGCAAGGAGCGAAATCCTTCAAAGGAAATGAGGACACGTGGTCACTGGCCGACATCCTTTCTTTCATCCACACGGCGGTCTAGATGAGGGTAAAGAGGCCACGTAGGCCAGGTGAAGGCTGAGTGCGGGGCCTAAGGCTTCTTCCCCAATCACCATGGAGACAGCCACCGGAAGGCTGGCCGGAACTTCTGACGGGGACGGGTCACAAACACTGAGCCAATAGGAGAAGTCCAGTCTAACCGGCCAGTTCTGCAGAGCGCTCCATGGTACCCATGGACACACAACAGGCCCTTGTGTCTTTGGCCACAAAATCGAGGGCACCAGGGAATAACTTCACAGTAGCCAATCCCTGATGTGGACACGTTCGACACACTGGGACAGCAGGCAGGTACCTCTTTACCACTTACGCTAGGATGTCAGTAGGCAAGGTGCCCTTCCTCAGCATCTATGGCCCCTCTCTGGATGTGTTCATTCAGAGGAATCTCTTCCTTCTACCCCTGAGACACATCACAAGGATGAGGGGCCTGACAGAGAGCCTGGAGATGAAACGGGGGAGGCTTCTGGCTGGACCGCTTCTCCGTGGGTAGACAATAGCAGGTAGTCTCTCTGGAAGGTCTTAGCTTCTGTTGATTGACATGGGCAATACAGTAGGGGCGGTCTCTGGCCAGGTGGAGCTTGTGGGCAGATGCAACCTCTCCGGCGACGAATAATCCCGCTGCTGCTTTGTTTGCTGAAAACCTCCCCCCGCCAACTCGGATGGGCAGAGAACATTCACCCACACCTGCCAGGGGCCTTTCCTGGGACTAAAGATCCCAACCTGGTCTCAACGTCGTCACCCTCTCAGCACACACAATCCTGCCTTTCTCCGTCAGTGCCTTATCCTACTAGGAAACAAAGCATGCCGCTCAAATAGGCCGACGCTGGGGAAATCGAGGAGACACTGCCATTTTCCAAATTTTTGCTGTCTACATGTCCCCGCCCCCGGTGCAAGGCTGCGTATGTGGCCGGGCTCCGAAGGCAAGGCCGAAATCCTGGCAGCCTGGGCCCCGGCAGTCCAATGGTTTATGGACGTGGGGACACGGATGACCTGTTTGCCACATACAGGAGAAATCCTTGGGCCCTTCACTGGCTCGCCATTCAGCTCCACGACGTCCACTCCTGGCCCTGGCCTTTGGCCGGTGCCCCATTCAACGTGTGCTCAGGAGCCATGTTTCTCCACCCATCGCTATCATTCTGCCACCAGGGGATATGTGAGTGTGGGAGTCACCATTTGTCACTGGCAGCAGCGTCACAACTCACTAGACTTCCAGGGACCCGCAGACCTAGGCTGCCTTCTGCCTCAGGCAAGGTCCCGAATCCTTTATCCCAGATGCTGACACCTGGCCACTGGCGGACATTCATTTTGATCAACACAGAGGTCTGAGTGAGGGTCAGCAGGCCGGGTAGGTGAAGTGAAGGCCAGGTGGGCGGGACTAAGGCTTCTTTGCCATCACCATGGAGACAGTCTCCCCACCGGAAGAGTAGGCGCAGCTTATGATGGGCCTGGTGACAAGACTCAGCCAATGGCAGAGATCCAGCCCGCCAGGCAGATGACACAGGGCCCTCCATTGTGACCCAGGACACCTAGTGGCCACAGGATTTGAGCACACCCTGGGAAAGGCTACGCAGGCACAAGGGAGCCCCTGGTGCGGACTGCTTCAGGGCATTGGCACAGCAGGCCAGGGTCCAATTTTCCCACTTTCCTCAGGATATCAGTACGCAAGACATCCCCACTCAGCATCTCCTGCCTCTCTCTCTCTCTCTCTCTCTCTCTCTCTCTCTGTATGTGTTCATTCTCTGAAATCTCTTCCTTCTCCCCCCCAGGCACTTCACAGCTTGGAGTGCCTGACAGAGTGTCTAGAGACAAAAGAGCAAAGGGGGAAGGCCTCTGGCTGTACTGGTTGCCCAAGGGCAGAGAAGATCTGGTAGTCTATCTGGAAGGACTAGGGAGTAGTGATTGATTGGGGAGCTACATCACGGGTGAACCCTGGCCGGGTGAAGCTTGTTGACACGGGGCAGCCTCTCCGGAGACTACTAATTCCGCTGATAACATTGTATTCAAATACCCGGCTGAGTGCCATGGGCAGAAAACATTGACACATACCTGCCAGAGGCCTATCCTGGGTCTGAAGAGTCCACCCTGGTCTCCAGCGACTCATCATCTCAGCACACACTTTGCCGGCACACATGGAATCCGCCTCTCTCCAGGAATGCTTCTCCTGCTAGGAAACACAGGATGGCACTCAGCCAAAGGAGAACACAGGCAAAGTCAAATGAAGCCCGCATTTTCAAGATTTTGCTTCTGCTGGGCCACAGCCCCCGGTGGCACACTGCATGCGCGTCACTTCTCCAAAGACAAGGCCGAAATCCGGGCGTCCAGGGCCCCAGCAGTCCAGAGTCTGCGGATGGCGGCATACTCTGCAGATGGTGCCACCTATTTGCCAAGTACAGGACGGAGGCCTGTGCCCTAGACTGGCTCCGCTAGGCCTCCACGACCTCAGCTCTTTTCCGAGACCTTTGACCCGTGCCCTCGTGAGTGTGTGATCTCTAGTTACACTTCTCCTCCGACCACTCTCAATCCGCCACCTGCGGATACCTGAGAGTGGAAATCTACATCTATCACTAGCTGCAGTGTCACAGGTCACTAGGTGTTTAGGCTCAGGCTGACCTTGGCTGTCTTCTGCCCAGGCAAGGAGCGAAATCCTTCAAGGAAATGAGGACACGTGGTCACTGGCCGACATCCTTTCTTTCATCCACACGGCGGTCTAGATGAGGGTAAAGAGGCCACGTAGGCCAGGTGAAGGCTGAGTGCGGGGCCTAAGGCTTCTTCCCCAATCACCATGGAGACAGCCACCGGAAGGCTGGCCGGAACTTCTGACGGGGATGGGTCACAAACACTGAGCCAATAGGAGAAGTCCAGCCTAACCGGCCAGTTCTGCAGAGCCCTCCATGGTACCCATGGACACACAACAGGCCCTTGTGTCTTTGGCCACAAAATCGAGGGCACCAGGGAATAACTTCACAGTAGCCAATCCCTGATGTGGACACGTTCGACACACTGGGACAGCAGGCAGGTACCTCTTTACCACTTACGCTAGGATGTCAGTAGGCAAGGTGCCCTTCCTCAGCATCTATGGCCCCTCTCTGGATGTGTTCATTCAGAGGAATCTCTTCCTTCTACCCCTGAGACACATCACAAGGATGAGGGGCCTGACAGAGAGCCTGGAGATGAAACGGGGGAGGCTTCTGGCTGGACCGCTTCCCCATGGGTAGACAATAGCAGGTAGTCTCTCTGGAAGGTCTTAGCTTCTGTTGATTGACATGGGCAATACAGTAGGGGCGGTCCCTGGCCAGGTGGAGCTTGTGGGCAGATGCAACCTCTCCGGCGACGAATAATCCCGCTGCTGCTTTGTTTGCTGAAAACCTCCCCCCGCCAACTCGGATGGGCAGAGAACATTCACCCACACCTGCCAGGGGCCTTTCCTGGGACTAAAGATCCCAACCTGGTCTCAACGTCGTCACCCTCTCAGCACACACCTTTCCTGCACACATAATCCTGCCTTTCTCCGTCAGTGCCTTATCCTACTAGGAAACAAAGCATGCCGCTCAAATAGGCCGACGCCAGGGAAATCGAGGAGACACTGCCATTTTCCAAATTTTTGCTGTCTACATGTCCCCGCCCCCGGTGCAAGGCTGCGTATGTGGCCGGGCTCCGAAGGCAAGGCCGAAATCCTGGCAGCCTGGGCCCCGGCAGTCCAATGGTTTATGGACGTGGGGACACGGATGACCTGTTTGCCACATACAGGAGAAATCCTTGGGCCCTTCACTGGCTCGCCATTCAGCTCCACGACGTCCACTCCTGGCCCTGGCCTTTGGCCGGTGCCCCATTCAACGTGTGCTCAGGAGCCATGTTTCTCCACCCATCGCTATCATTCTGCCACCAGGGGATATGTGAGTGTGGGAGTCACCATTTGTCACTGGCAGCAGCGTCACAACTCACTAGACTTCCAGGGACCCGCAGACCTAGGCTGCCTTCTGCCTCAGGCAAGGTCCCGAATCCTTTATCCCAGATGCTGACACCTGGCCACTGGCGGACATTCATTTTGATCAACACAGAGGTCTGAGTGAGGGTCAGCAGGCCGGGTAGGTGAAGTGAAGGCCAGGTGGGCGGGACTAAGGCTTCTTTGCCATCACCATGGAGACAGTCTCCCCACCGGAAGAGTAGGCGCAGCTTATGATGGGCCTGGTGACAAGACTCAGCCAATGGCAGAGATCCAGCCCGCCAGGCAGATGACACAGGGCCCTCCATTGTGACCCAGGACACCTAGTGGCCACAGGATTTGAGCACACCCTGGGAAAGGCTATGCAGGCACAAGGGAGCCCCTGGTGCGGACTGCTTCAGGGCATTGGCACAGCAGGCCAGGGTCCAATTTTCCCACTTTCCTCAGGATATCAGTACGCAAGACATCCCCACTCAGCATCTCCTGCCTCTCTCTCTCTCTCTCTCTCTCTGTATGTGTTCATTCTCTGAAATCTCTTCCTTCTCCCCCCCAGGCACTTCACAGCTTGGAGTGCCTGACAGAGTGTCTAGAGACGAAAGAGCAAAGGGGGAAGGCCTCTGGCTGTACTGGTTGCCCAAGGGCAGAGAAGATCTGGTAGTCTATCTGGAAGGACTAGGGAGTAGTGATTGATTGGGGAGCTACATCACGGGTGAACCCTGGCCGGGTGAAGCTTGTTGACACGGGGCAGCCTCTCCGGAGACTACTAATTCCGCTGATAACATTGTATTCAAATACCCGGCTGAGTGCCATGGGCAGAAAACATTGACACATACCTGCCAGAGGCCTATCCTGGGTCTGAAGAGTCCACCCTGGTCTCCAGCGACTCATCATCTCAGCACACACTTTGCCGGCACACATGGAATCCGCCTCTCTCCAGGAATGCTTCTCCTGCTAGGAAACACAGGATGGCACTCAGCCAAAGGAGAACACAGGCAAAGTCAAATGAAGCCCGCATTTTCAAGATTTTGCTTCTGCTGGGCCACAGCCCCCGGTGGCACACTGCATGCGCGTCACTTCTCCAAAGACAAGGCCGAAATCCGGGCGTCCAGGGCCCCAGCAGTCCAGAGTCTGCGGATGGCGGCATACTCTGCAGATGGTGCCACCTATTTGCCAAGTACAGGACGGAGGCCTGTGCCCTAGACTGGCTCCGCTAGGCCTCCACGACCTCAGCTCTTTTCCGAGACCTTTGACACGTGCCCTCGTGAGTGTGTGATCTCTAGTTACACTTCTCCTCCGACCACTCTCAATCCGCCACCTGCGGATACCTGAGCGTGGAAATCTACATCTATCACTAGCTGCAGTGTCACAGGTCACTAGGTGTTTAGGCTCAGGCTGACCTTGGCTGTCTTCTGCCCAGGCAAGGAGCGAAATCCTTCAAAGGAAATGAGGACACGTGGTCACTGGCCGACATCCTTTCTTTCATCCACACGGCGGTCTAGATGAGGGTAAAGAGGCCACGTAGGCCAGGTGAAGGCTGAGTGCGGGGCCTAAGGCTTCTTCCCCAATCACCATGGAGACAGCCACCGGAAGGCTGGCCGGAACTTCTGACGGGGACGGGTCACAAACACTGAGCCAATAGGAGAAGTCCAGCCTAACCGGCCAGTTCTGCAGAGCCCTCCATGGTACCCATGGACACACAACAGGCCCTTGTGTCTTTGGCCACAAAATCGAGGGCACCAGGGAATAACTTCACAGTAGCCAATCCCTGATGTGGACACGTTCGACACACTGGGACAGCAGGCAGGTACCTCTTTACCACTTACGCTAGGATGTCAGTAGGCAAGGTGCCCTTCCTCAGCATCTATGGCCCCTCTCTGGATGTGTTCATTCAGAGGAATCTCTTCCTTCTACCCCTGAGACACATCACAAGGATGAGGGGCCTGACAGAGAGCCTGGAGATGAAACGGGGGAGGCTTCTGGCTGGACCGCTTCTCCGTGGGTAGACAATAGCAGGTAGTCTCTCTGGAAGGTCTTAGCTTCTGTTGATTGACATGGGCAATACAGTAGGGGCGGTCTCTGGCCAGGTGGAGCTTGTGGGCAGATGCAACCTCTCCGGCGACGAATAATCCCGCTGCTGCTTTGTTTGCTGAAAACCTCCCCCCGCCAACTCGGATGGGCAGAGAACATTCACCCACACCTGCCAGGGGCCTTTCCTGGGACTAAAGATCCCAACCTGGTCTCAACGTCGTCACCCTCTCAGCACACACAATCCTGCCTTTCTCCGTCAGTGCCTTATCCTACTAGGAAACAAAGCATGCCGCTCAAATAGGCCGACGCTGGGGAAATCGAGGAGACACTGCCATTTTCCAAATTTTTGCTGTCTACATGTCCCCGCCCCCGGTGCAAGGCTGCGTATGTGGCCGGGCTCCGAAGGCAAGGCCGAAATCCTGGCAGCCTGGGCCCCGGCAGTCCAATGGTTTATGGACGTGGGGACACGGATGACCTGTTTGCCACATACAGGAGAAATCCTTGGGCCCTTCACTGGCTCGCCATTCAGCTCCACGACGTCCACTCCTGGCCCTGGCCCTGGCCTTTGGCCGGTGCCCCATTCAACGTGTGCTCAGGAGCCATGTTTCTCCACCCATCACTATCATTCTGCCACCAGGGGATATGTGAGTGTGGGAGTCACCATTTGTCACTGGCAGCAGCGTCACAACTCACTAGACTTCCAGGGACCCGCAGACCTAGGTTGCCTTCTGCCTCAGGCAAGGTCCCGAATCCTTTATCCCAGATGCTGACACCTGGCCACTGGCGGACATTCATTTTGATCAACACAGAGGTCTGAGTGAGGGTCAGCAGGCCGGGTAGGTGAAGTGAAGGCCAGGTGGGCGGGACTAAGGCTTCTTTGCCATCACCATGGAGACAGTCTCCCCACCGGAAGAGTAGGCGCAGCTTATGATGGGCCTGGTGACAAGACTCAGCCAATGGCAGAGATCCAGCCCGCCAGGCAGATGACACAGGGCCCTCCATTGTGACCCAGGACACCTAGTGGCCACAGGATTTGAGCACACCCTGGGAAAGGCTACGCAGGCACAAGGGAGCCCCTGGTGCGGACTGCTTCAGGGCATTGGCACAGCAGGCCAGGGTCCAATTTTCCCACTTTCCTCAGGATATCAGTACGCAAGACATCCCCACTCAGCATCTCCTGCCTCTCTCTCTCTCTCTCTCTCTCTCTCTCTCTCTGTATGTGTTCATTCTCTGAAATCTCTTCCTTCTCCCCCCCAGGCACTTCACAGCTTGGAGTGCCTGACAGAGTGTCTAGAGACGAAAGAGCAAAGGGGGAAGGCCTCTGGCTGTACTGGTTGCCCAAGGGCAGAGAAGATCTGGTAGTCTATCTGGAAGGACTAGGGAGTAGTGATTGATTGGGGAGCTACATCACGGGTGAACCCTGGCCGGGTGAAGCTTGTTGACACGGGGCAGCCTCTCCGGAGACTACTAATTCCGCTGATAACATTGTATTCAAATACCCGGCTGAGTGCCATGGGCAGAAAACATTGACACATACCTGCCAGAGGCCTATCCTGGGTCTGAAGAGTCCACCCTGGTCTCCAGCGACTCATCATCTCAGCACACACTTTGCCGGCACACATGGAATCCGCCTCTCTCCAGGAATGCTTCTCCTGCTAGGAAACACAGGATGGCACTCAGCCAAAGGAGAACACAGGCAAAGTCAAATGAAGCCCGCATTTTCAAGATTTTGCTTCTGCTGGGCCACAGCCCCCGGTGGCACACTGCATGCGCGTCACTTCTCCAAAGACAAGGCCGAAATCCGGGCGTCCAGGGCCCCAGCAGTCCAGAGTCTGCGGATGGCGGCATACTCTGCAGATGGTGCCACCTATTTGCCAAGTACAGGACGGAGGCCTGTGCCCTAGACTGGCTCCGCTAGGCCTCCACGACCTCAGCTCTTTTCCGAGACCTTTGACCCGTGCCCTCGTGAGTGTGTGATCTCTAGTTACACTTCTCCTCCGACCACTCTCAATCCGCCACCTGCGGATACCTGAGCGTGGAAATCTACATCTATCACTAGCTGCAGTGTCACAGGTCACTAGGTGTTTAGGCTCAGGCTGACCTTGGCTGTCTTCTGCCCAGGCAAGGAGCGAAATCCTTCAAAGGAAATGAGGACACGTGGTCACTGGCCGACATCCTTTCTTTCATCCACACGGCGGTCTAGATGAGGGTAAAGAGGCCACGTAGGCCAGGTGAAGGCTGAGTGCGGGGCCTAAGGCTTCTTCCCCAATCACCATGGAGACAGCCACCGGAAGGCTGGCCGGAACTTCTGACGGGGACGGGTCACAAACACTGAGCCAATAGGAGAAGTCCAGCCTAACCGGCCAGTTCTGCAGAGCCCTCCATGGTACCCATGGACACACAACAGGCCCTTGTGTCTTTGGCCACAAAATCGAGGGCACCAGGGAATAACTTCACAGTAGCCAATCCCTGATGTGGACACGTTCGACACACTGGGACAGCAGGCAGGTACCTCTTTACCACTTACGCTAGGATGTCAGTAGGCAAGGTGCCCTTCCTCAGCATCTATGGCCCCTCTCTGGATGTGTTCATTCAGAGGAATCTCTTCCTTCTACCCCTGAGACACATCACAAGGATGAGGGGCCTGACAGAGAGCCTGGAGATGAAACGGGGGAGGCTTCTGGCTGGACCGCTTCTCCGTGGGTAGACAATAGCAGGTAGTCTCTCTGGAAGGTCTTAGCTTCTGTTGATTGACATGGGCAATACAGTAGGGGCGGTCTCTGGCCAGGTGGAGCTTGTGGGCAGATGCAACCTCTCCGGCGACGAATAATCCCGCTGCTGCTTTGTTTGCTGAAAACCTCCCCCCGCCAACTCGGATGGGCAGAGAACATTCACCCACACCTGCCAGGGGCCTTTCCTGGGACTAAAGATCCCAACCTGGTCTCAACGTCGTCACCCTCTCAGCACACACAATCCTGCCTTTCTCCGTCAGTGCCTTATCCTACTAGGAAACAAAGCATGCCGCTCAAATAGGCCGACGCTGGGGAAATCGAGGAGACACTGCCATTTTCCAAATTTTTGCTGTCTACATGTCCCCGCCCCCGGTGCAAGGCTGCGTATGTGGCCGGGCTCCGAAGGCAAGGCCGAAATCCTGGCAGCCTGGGCCCCGGCAGTCCAATGGTTTATGGACGTGGGGACACGGATGACCTGTTTGCCACATACAGGAGAAATCCTTGGGCCCTTCACTGGCTCGCCATTCAGCTCCACGACGTCCACTCCTGGCCCTGGCCTTTGGCCGGTGCCCCATTCAACGTGTGCTCAGGAGCCATGTTTCTCCACCCATCGCTATCATTCTGCCACCAGGGGATATGTGAGTGTGGGAGTCACCATTTGTCACTGGCAGCAGCGTCACAACTCACTAGACTTCCAGGGACCCGCAGACCTAGGCTGCCTTCTGCCTCAGGCAAGGTCCCGAATCCTTTATCCCAGATGCTGACACCTGGCCACTGGCGGACATTCATTTTGATCAACACAGAGGTCTGAGTGAGGGTCAGCAGGCCGGGTAGGTGAAGTGAAGGCCAGGTGGGCGGGACTAAGGCTTCTTTGCCATCACCATGGAGACAGTCTCCCCACCGGAAGAGTAGGCGCAGCTTATGATGGGCCTGGTGACAAGACTCAGCCAATGGCAGAGATCCAGCCCGCCAGGCAGATGACACAGGGCCCTCCATTGTGACCCAGGACACCTAGTGGCCACAGGATTTGAGCACACCCTGGGAAAGGCTACGCAGGCACAAGGGAGCCCCTGGTGCGGACTGCTTCAGGGCATTGGCACAGCAGGCCAGGGTCCAATTTTCCCACTTTCCTCAGGATATCAGTACGCAAGACATCCCCACTCAGCATCTCCTGCCTCTCTCTCTCTCTCTCTCTCTCTCTGTATGTGTTCATTCTCTGAAATCTCTTCCTTTTCCCCCCCAGGCACTTCACAGCTTGGAGTGCCTGACAGAGTGTCTAGAGACGAAAGAGCAAAGGGGGAAGGCCTCTGGCTGTACTGGTTGCCCAAGGGCAGAGAAGATCTGGTAGTCTATCTGGAAGGACTAGGGAGTAGTGATTGATTGGGGAGCTACATCACGGGTGAACCCTGGCCGGGTGAAGCTTGTTGACACGGGGCAGCCTCTCCGGAGACTACTAATTCCGCTGATAACATTGTATTCAAATACCCGGCTGAGTGCCATGGGCAGAAAACATTGACACATACCTGCCAGAGGCCTATCCTGGGTCTGAAGAGTCCACCCTGGTCTCCAGCGACTCATCATCTCAGCACACACTTTGCCGGCACACATGGAATCCGCCTCTCTCCAGGAATGCTTCTCCTGCTAGGAAACACAGGATGGCACTCAGCCAAAGGAGAACACAGGCAAAGTCAAATGAAGCCCGCATTTTCAAGATTTTGCTTCTGCTGGGCCACAGCCCCCGGTGGCACACTGCATGCGCGTCACTTCTCCAAAGACAAGGCCGAAATCCGGGCGTCCAGGGCCCCAGCAGTCCAGAGTCTGCGGATGGCGGCATACTCTGCAGATGGTGCCACCTATTTGCCAAGTACAGGACGGAGGCCTGTGCCCTAGACTGGCTCCGCTAGGCCTCCACGACCTCAGCTCTTTTCCGAGACCTTTGACCCGTGCCCTCGTGAGTGTGTGATCTCTAGTTACACTTCTCCTCCGACCACTCTCAATCCGCCACCTGCGGATACCTGAGCGTGGAAATCTACATCTATCACTAGCTGCAGTGTCACAGGTCACTAGGTGTTTAGGCTCAGGCTGACCTTGGCTGTCTTCTGCCCAGGCAAGGAGCGAAATCCTTCAAAGGAAATGAGGACACGTGGTCACTGGCCGACATCCTTTCTTTCATCCACACGGCGGTCTAGATGAGGGTAAAGAGGCCACGTAGGCCAGGTGAAGGCTGAGTGCGGGGCCTAAGGCTTCTTCCCCAATCACCATGGAGACAGCCACCGGAAGGCTGGCCGGAACTTCTGACGGGGACGGGTCACAAACACTGAGCCAATAGGAGAAGTCCAGTCTAACCGGCCAGTTCTGCAGAGCGCTCCATGGTACCCATGGACACACAACAGGCCCTTGTGTCTTTGGCCACAAAATCGAGGGCACCAGGGAATAACTTCACAGTAGCCAATCCCTGATGTGGACACGTTCGACACACTGGGACAGCAGGCAGGTACCTCTTTACCACTTACGCTAGGATGTCAGTAGGCAAGGTGCCCTTCCTCAGCATCTATGGCCCCTCTCTGGATGTGTTCATTCAGAGGAATCTCTTCCTTCTACCCCTGAGACACATCACAAGGATGAGGGGCCTGACAGAGAGCCTGGAGATGAAACGGGGGAGGCTTCTGGCTGGACCGCTTCTCCGTGGGTAGACAATAGCAGGTAGTCTCTCTGGAAGGTCTTAGCTTCTGTTGATTGACATGGGCAATACAGTAGGGGCGGTCTCTGGCCAGGTGGAGCTTGTGGGCAGATGCAACCTCTCCGGCGACGAATAATCCCGCTGCTGCTTTGTTTGCTGAAAACCTCCCCCCGCCAACTCGGATGGGCAGAGAACATTCACCCACACCTGCCAGGGGCCTTTCCTGGGACTAAAGATCCCAACCTGGTCTCAACGTCGTCACCCTCTCAGCACACACAATCCTGCCTTTCTCCGTCAGTGCCTTATCCTACTAGGAAACAAAGCATGCCGCTCAAATAGGCCGACGCTGGGGAAATCGAGGAGACACTGCCATTTTCCAAATTTTTGCTGTCTACATGTCCCCGCCCCCGGTGCAAGGCTGCGTATGTGGCCGGGCTCCGAAGGCAAGGCCGAAATCCTGGCAGCCTGGGCCCCGGCAGTCCAATGGTTTATGGACGTGGGGACACGGATGACCTGTTTGCCACATACAGGAGAAATCCTTGGGCCCTTCACTGGCTCGCCATTCAGCTCCACGACGTCCACTCCTGGCCCTGGCCTTTGGCCGGTGCCCCATTCAACGTGTGCTCAGGAGCCATGTTTCTCCACCCATCGCTATCATTCTGCCACCAGGGGATATGTGAGTGTGGGAGTCACCATTTGTCACTGGCAGCAGCGTCACAACTCACTAGACTTCCAGGGACCCGCAGACCTAGGCTGCCTTCTGCCTCAGGCAAGGTCCCGAATCCTTTATCCCAGATGCTGACACCTGGCCACTGGCGGACATTCATTTTGATCAACACAGAGGTCTGAGTGAGGGTCAGCAGGCCGGGTAGGTGAAGTGAAGGCCAGGTGGGCGGGACTAAGGCTTCTTTGCCATCACCATGGAGACAGTCTCCCCACCGGAAGAGTAGGCGCAGCTTATGATGGGCCTGGTGACAAGACTCAGCCAATGGCAGAGATCCAGCCCGCCAGGCAGATGACACAGGGCCCTCCATTGTGACCCAGGACACCTAGTGGCCACAGGATTTGAGCACACCCTGGGAAAGGCTACGCAGGCACAAGGGAGCCCCTGGTGCGGACTGCTTCAGGGCATTGGCACAGCAGGCCAGGGTCCAATTTTCCCACTTTCCTCAGGATATCAGTACGCAAGACATCCCCACTCAGCATCTCCTGCCTCTCTCTCTCTCTCTCTCTCTCTCTCTCTCTCTCTCTGTATGTGTTCATTCTCTGAAATCTCTTCCTTCTCCCCCCCAGGCACTTCACAGCTTGGAGTGCCTGACAGAGTGTCTAGAGACAAAAGAGCAAAGGGGGAAGGCCTCTGGCTGTACTGGTTGCCCAAGGGCAGAGAAGATCTGGTAGTCTATCTGGAAGGACTAGGGAGTAGTGATTGATTGGGGAGCTACATCACGGGTGAACCCTGGCCGGGTGAAGCTTGTTGACACGGGGCAGCCTCTCCGGAGACTACTAATTCCGCTGATAACATTGTATTCAAATACCCGGCTGAGTGCCATGGGCAGAAAACATTGACACATACCTGCCAGAGGCCTATCCTGGGTCTGAAGAGTCCACCCTGGTCTCCAGCGACTCATCATCTCAGCACACACTTTGCCGGCACACATGGAATCCGCCTCTCTCCAGGAATGCTTCTCCTGCTAGGAAACACAGGATGGCACTCAGCCAAAGGAGAACACAGGCAAAGTCAAATGAAGCCCGCATTTTCAAGATTTTGCTTCTGCTGGGCCACAGCCCCCGGTGGCACACTGCATGCGCGTCACTTCTCCAAAGACAAGGCCGAAATCCGGGCGTCCAGGGCCCCAGCAGTCCAGAGTCTGCGGATGGCGGCATACTCTGCAGATGGTGCCACCTATTTGCCAAGTACAGGACGGAGGCCTGTGCCCTAGACTGGCTCCGCTAGGCCTCCACGACCTCAGCTCTTTTCCGAGACCTTTGACCCGTGCCCTCGTGAGTGTGTGATCTCTAGTTACACTTCTCCTCCGACCACTCTCAATCCGCCACCTGCGGATACCTGAGCGTGGAAATCTACATCTATCACTAGCTGCAGTGTCACAGGTCACTAGGTGTTTAGGCTCAGGCTGACCTTGGCTGTCTTCTGCCCAGGCAAGGAGCGAAATCCTTCAAAGGAAATGAGGACACGTGGTCACTGGCCGACATCCTTTCTTTCATCCACACGGCGGTCTAGATGAGGGTAAAGAGGCCACGTAGGCCAGGTGAAGGCTGAGTGCGGGGCCTAAGGCTTCTTCCCCAATCACCATGGAGACAGCCACCGGAAGGCTGGCCGGAACTTCTGACGGGGACGGGTCACAAACACTGAGCCAATAGGAGAAGTCCAGTCTAACCGGCCAGTTCTGCAGAGCGCTCCATGGTACCCATGGACACACAACAGGCCCTTGTGTCTTTGGCCACAAAATCGAGGGCACCAGGGAATAACTTCACAGTAGCCAATCCCTGATGTGGACACGTTCGACACACTGGGACAGCAGGCAGGTACCTCTTTACCACTTACGCTAGGATGTCAGTAGGCAAGGTGCCCTTCCTCAGCATCTATGGCCCCTCTCTGGATGTGTTCATTCAGAGGAATCTCTTCCTTCTACCCCTGAGACACATCACAAGGATGAGGGGCCTGACAGAGAGCCTGGAGATGAAACGGGGGAGGCTTCTGGCTGGACCGCTTCTCCGTGGGTAGACAATAGCAGGTAGTCTCTCTGGAAGGTCTTAGCTTCTGTTGATTGACATGGGCAATACAGTAGGGGCGGTCTCTGGCCAGGTGGAGCTTGTGGGCAGATGCAACCTCTCCGGCGACGAATAATCCCGCTGCTGCTTTGTTTGCTGAAAACCTCCCCCCGCCAACTCGGATGGGCAGAGAACATTCACCCACACCTGCCAGGGGCCTTTCCTGGGACTAAAGATCCCAACCTGGTCTCAACGTCGTCACCCTCTCAGCACACACAATCCTGCCTTTCTCCGTCAGTGCCTTATCCTACTAGGAAACAAAGCATGCCGCTCAAATAGGCCGACGCTGGGGAAATCGAGGAGACACTGCCATTTTCCAAATTTTTGCTGTCTACATGTCCCCGCCCCCGGTGCAAGGCTGCGTATGTGGCCGGGCTCCGAAGGCAAGGCCGAAATCCTGGCAGCCTGGGCCCCGGCAGTCCAATGGTTTATGGACGTGGGGACACGGATGACCTGTTTGCCACATACAGGAGAAATCCTTGGGCCCTTCACTGGCTCGCCATTCAGCTCCACGACGTCCACTCCTGGCCCTGGCCTTTGGCCGGTGCCCCATTCAACGTGTGCTCAGGAGCCATGTTTCTCCACCCATCGCTATCATTCTGCCACCAGGGGATATGTGAGTGTGGGAGTCACCATTTGTCACTGGCAGCAGCGTCACAACTCACTAGACTTCCAGGGACCCGCAGACCTAGGCTGCCTTCTGCCTCAGGCAAGGTCCCGAATCCTTTATCCCAGATGCTGACACCTGGCCACTGGCGGACATTCATTTTGATCAACACAGAGGTCTGAGTGAGGGTCAGCAGGCCGGGTAGGTGAAGTGAAGGCCAGGTGGGCGGGACTAAGGCTTCTTTGCCATCACCATGGAGACAGTCTCCCCACCGGAAGAGTAGGCGCAGCTTATGATGGGCCTGGTGACAAGACTCAGCCAATGGCAGAGATCCAGCCCGCCAGGCAGATGACACAGGGCCCTCCATTGTGACCCAGGACACCTAGTGGCCACAGGATTTGAGCACACCCTGGGAAAGGCTACGCAGGCACAAGGGAGCCCCTGGTGCGGACTGCTTCAGGGCATTGGCACAGCAGGCCAGGGTCCAATTTTCCCACTTTCCTCAGGATATCAGTACGCAAGACATCCCCACTCAGCATCTCCTGCCTCTCTCTCTCTCTCTCTCTCTCTCTGTATGTGTTCATTCTCTGAAATCTCTTACTTTTCCCCCCCAGGCACTTCACAGCTTGGAGTGCCTGACAGAGTGTCTAGAGACGAAAGAGCAAAGGGGGAAGGCCTCTGGCTGTACTGGTTGCCCAAGGGCAGAGAAGATCTGGTAGTCTATCTGGAAGGACTAGGGAGTAGTGATTGATTGGGGAGCTACATCACGGGTGAACCCTGGCCGGGTGAAGCTTGTTGACACGGGGCAGCCTCTCCGGAGACTACTAATTCCGCTGATAACATTGTATTCAAATACCCGGCTGAGTGCCATGGGCAGAAAACATTGACACATACCTGCCAGAGGCCTATCCTGGGTCTGAAGAGTCCACCCTGGTCTCCAGCGACTCATCATCTCAGCACACACTTTGCCGGCACACATGGAATCCGCCTCTCTCCAGGAATGCTTCTCCTGCTAGGAAACACAGGATGGCACTCAGCCAAAGGAGAACACAGGCAAAGTCAAATGAAGCCCGCATTTTCAAGATTTTGCTTCTGCTGGGCCACAGCCCCCGGTGGCACACTGCATGCGCGTCACTTCTCCAAAGACAAGGCCGAAATCCGGGCGTCCAGGGCCCCAGCAGTCCAGAGTCTGCGGATGGCGGCATACTCTGCAGATGGTGCCACCTATTTGCCAAGTACAGGACGGAGGCCTGTGCCCTAGACTGGCTCCGCTAGGCCTCCACGACCTCAGCTCTTTTCCGAGACCTTTGACCCGTGCCCTCGTGAGTGTGTGATCTCTAGTTACACTTCTCCTCCGACCACTCTCAATCCGCCACCTGCGGATACCTGAGCGTGGAAATCTACATCTATCACTAGCTGCAGTGTCACAGGTCACTAGGTGTTTAGGCTCAGGCTGACCTTGGCTGTCTTCTGCCCAGGCAAGGAGCGAAATCCTTCAAAGGAAATGAGGACACGTGGTCACTGGCCGACATCCTTTCTTTCATCCACACGGCGGTCTAGATGAGGGTAAAGAGGCCACGTAGGCCAGGTGAAGGCTGAGTGCGGGGCCTAAGGCTTCTTCCCCAATCACCATGGAGACAGCCACCGGAAGGCTGGCCGGAACTTCTGACGGGGACGGGTCACAAACACTGAGCCAATAGGAGAAGTCCAGTCTAACCGGCCAGTTCTGCAGAGCGCTCCATGGTACCCATGGACACACAACAGGCCCTTGTGTCTTTGGCCACAAAATCGAGGGCACCAGGGAATAACTTCACAGTAGCCAATCCCTGATGTGGACACGTTCGACACACTGGGACAGCAGGCAGGTACCTCTTTACCACTTACGCTAGGATGTCAGTAGGCAAGGTGTCCTTCCTCAGCATCTATGGCCCCTCTCTGGATGTGTTCATTCAGAGGAATCTCTTCCTTCTACCCCTGAGACACATCACAAGGATGAGGGGCCTGACAGAGAGCCTGGAGATGAAACGGGGGAGGCTTCTGGCTGGACCGCTTCTCCGTGGGTAGACAATAGCAGGTAGTCTCTCTGGAAGGTCTTAGCTTCTGTTGATTGACATGGGCAATACAGTAGGGGCGGTCTCTGGCCAGGTGGAGCTTGTGGGCAGATGCAACCTCTCCGGCGACGAATAATCCCGCTGCTGCTTTGTTTGCTGAAAACCTCCCCCCGCCAACTCGGATGGGCAGAGAACATTCACCCACACCTGCCAGGGGCCTTTCCTGGGACTAAAGATCCCAACCTGGTCTCAACGTCGTCACCCTCTCAGCACACACAATCCTGCCTTTCTCCGTCAGTGCCTTATCCTACTAGGAAACAAAGCATGCCGCTCAAATAGGCCGACGCTGGGGAAATCGAGGAGACACTGCCATTTTCCAAATTTTTGCTGTCTACATGTCCCCGCCCCCGGTGCAAGGCTGCGTATGTGGCCGGGCTCCGAAGGCAAGGCCGAAATCCTGGCAGCCTGGGCCCCGGCAGTCCAATGGTTTATGGACGTGGGGACACGGATGACCTGTTTGCCACATACAGGAGAAATCCTTGGGCCCTTCACTGGCTCGCCATTCAGCTCCACGACGTCCACTCCTGGCCCTGGCCTTTGGCCGGTGCCCCATTCAACGTGTGCTCAGGAGCCATGTTTCTCCACCCATCGCTATCATTCTGCCACCAGGGGATATGTGAGTGTGGGAGTCACCATTTGTCACTGGCAGCAGCGTCACAACTCACTAGACTTCCAGGGACCCGCAGACCTAGGCTGCCTTCTGCCTCAGGCAAGGTCCCGAATCCTTTATCCCAGATGCTGACACCTGGCCACTGGCGGACATTCATTTTGATCAACACAGAGGTCTGAGTGAGGGTCAGCAGGCCGGGTAGGTGAAGTGAAGGCCAGGTGGGCGGGACTAAGGCTTCTTTGCCATCACCATGGAGACAGTCTCCCCACCGGAAGAGTAGGCGCAGCTTATGATGGGCCTGGTGACAAGACTCAGCCAATGGCAGAGATCCAGCCCGCCAGGCAGATGACACAGGGCCCTCCATTGTGACCCAGGACACCTAGTGGCCACAGGATTTGAGCACACCCTGGGAAAGGCTACGCAGGCACAAGGGAGCCCCTGGTGCGGACTGCTTCAGGGCATTGGCACAGCAGGCCAGGGTCCAATTTTCCCACTTTCCTCAGGATATCAGTACGCAAGACATCCCCACTCAGCATCTCCTGCCTCTCTCTCTCTCTCTCTCTCTCTCTCTCTCTCTGTATGTGTTCATTCTCTGAAATCTCTTCCTTCTCCCCCCCAGGCACTTCACAGCTTGGAGTGCCTGACAGAGTGTCTAGAGACAAAAGAGCAAAGGGGGAAGGCCTCTGGCTGTACTGGTTGCCCAAGGGCAGAGAAGATCTGGTAGTCTATCTGGAAGGACTAGGGAGTAGTGATTGATTGGGGAGCTACATCACGGGTGAACCCTGGCCGGGTGAAGCTTGTTGACACGGGGCAGCCTCTCCGGAGACTACTAATTCCGCTGATAACATTGTATTCAAATACCCGGCTGAGTGCCATGGGCAGAAAACATTGACACATACCTGCCAGAGGCCTATCCTGGGTCTGAAGAGTCCACCCTGGTCTCCAGCGACTCATCATCTCAGCACACACTTTGCCGGCACACATGGAATCCGCCTCTCTCCAGGAATGCTTCTCCTGCTAGGAAACACAGGATGGCACTCAGCCAAAGGAGAACACAGGCAAAGTCAAATGAAGCCCGCATTTTCAAGATTTTGCTTCTGCTGGGCCACAGCCCCCGGTGGCACACTGCATGCGCGTCACTTCTCCAAAGACAAGGCCGAAATCCGGGCGTCCAGGGCCCCAGCAGTCCAGAGTCTGCGGATGGCGGCATACTCTGCAGATGGTGCCACCTATTTGCCAAGTACAGGACGGAGGCCTGTGCCCTAGACTGGCTCCGCTAGGCCTCCACGACCTCAGCTCTTTTCCGAGACCTTTGACCCGTGCCCTCGTGAGTGTGTGATCTCTAGTTACACTTCTCCTCCGACCACTCTCAATCCGCCACCTGCGGATACCTGAGAGTGGAAATCTACATCTATCACTAGCTGCAGTGTCACAGGTCACTAGGTGTTTAGGCTCAGGCTGACCTTGGCTGTCTTCTGCCCAGGCAAGGAGCGAAATCCTTCAAGGAAATGAGGACACGTGGTCACTGGCCGACATCCTTTCTTTCATCCACACGGCGGTCTAGATGAGGGTAAAGAGGCCACGTAGGCCAGGTGAAGGCTGAGTGCGGGGCCTAAGGCTTCTTCCCCAATCACCATGGAGACAGCCACCGGAAGGCTGGCCGGAACTTCTGACGGGGATGGGTCACAAACACTGAGCCAATAGGAGAAGTCCAGCCTAACCGGCCAGTTCTGCAGAGCCCTCCATGGTACCCATGGACACACAACAGGCCCTTGTGTCTTTGGCCACAAAATCGAGGGCACCAGGGAATAACTTCACAGTAGCCAATCCCTGATGTGGACACGTTCGACACACTGGGACAGCAGGCAGGTACCTCTTTACCACTTACGCTAGGATGTCAGTAGGCAAGGTGCCCTTCCTCAGCATCTATGGCCCCTCTCTGGATGTGTTCATTCAGAGGAATCTCTTCCTTCTACCCCTGAGACACATCACAAGGATGAGGGGCCTGACAGAGAGCCTGGAGATGAAACGGGGGAGGCTTCTGGCTGGACCGCTTCCCCATGGGTAGACAATAGCAGGTAGTCTCTCTGGAAGGTCTTAGCTTCTGTTGATTGACATGGGCAATACAGTAGGGGCGGTCCCTGGCCAGGTGGAGCTTGTGGGCAGATGCAACCTCTCCGGCGACGAATAATCCCGCTGCTGCTTTGTTTGCTGAAAACCTCCCCCCGCCAACTCGGATGGGCAGAGAACATTCACCCACACCTGCCAGGGGCCTTTCCTGGGACTAAAGATCCCAACCTGGTCTCAACGTCGTCACCCTCTCAGCACACACCTTTCCTGCACACATAATCCTGCCTTTCTCCGTCAGTGCCTTATCCTACTAGGAAACAAAGCATGCCGCTCAAATAGGCCGACGCCAGGGAAATCGAGGAGACACTGCCATTTTCCAAATTTTTGCTGTCTACATGTCCCCGCCCCCGGTGCAAGGCTGCGTATGTGGCCGGGCTCCGAAGGCAAGGCCGAAATCCTGGCAGCCTGGGCCCCGGCAGTCCAATGGTTTATGGACGTGGGGACACGGATGACCTGTTTGCCACATACAGGAGAAATCCTTGGGCCCTTCACTGGCTCGCCATTCAGCTCCACGACGTCCACTCCTGGCCCTGGCCTTTGGCCGGTGCCCCATTCAACGTGTGCTCAGGAGCCATGTTTCTCCACCCATCGCTATCATTCTGCCACCAGGGGATATGTGAGTGTGGGAGTCACCATTTGTCACTGGCAGCAGCGTCACAACTCACTAGACTTCCAGGGACCCGCAGACCTAGGCTGCCTTCTGCCTCAGGCAAGGTCCCGAATCCTTTATCCCAGATGCTGACACCTGGCCACTGGCGGACATTCATTTTGATCAACACAGAGGTCTGAGTGAGGGTCAGCAGGCCGGGTAGGTGAAGTGAAGGCCAGGTGGGCGGGACTAAGGCTTCTTTGCCATCACCATGGAGACAGTCTCCCCACCGGAAGAGTAGGCGCAGCTTATGATGGGCCTGGTGACAAGACTCAGCCAATGGCAGAGATCCAGCCCGCCAGGCAGATGACACAGGGCCCTCCATTGTGACCCAGGACACCTAGTGGCCACAGGATTTGAGCACACCCTGGGAAAGGCTACGCAGGCACAAGGGAGCCCCTGGTGCGGACTGCTTCAGGGCATTGGCACAGCAGGCCAGGGTCCAATTTTCCCACTTTCCTCAGGATATCAGTACGCAAGACATCCCCACTCAGCATCTCCTGCCTCTCTCTCTCTCTCTCTCTCTCTCTCTCTCTGTATGTGTTCATTCTCTGAAATCTCTTCCTTCTCCCCCCCAGGCACTTCACAGCTTGGAGTGCCTGACAGAGTGTCTAGAGACGAAAGAGCAAAGGGGGAAGGCCTCTGGCTGTACTGGTTGCCCAAGGGCAGAGAAGATCTGGTAGTCTATCTGGAAGGACTAGGGAGTAGTGATTGATTGGGGAGCTACATCACGGGTGAACCCTGGCCGGGTGAAGCTTGTTGACACGGGGCAGCCTCTCCGGAGACTACTAATTCCGCTGATAACATTGTATTCAAATACCCGGCTGAGTGCCATGGGCAGAAAACATTGACACATACCTGCCAGAGGCCTATCCTGGGTCTGAAGAGTCCACCCTGGTCTCCAGCGACTCATCATCTCAGCACACACTTTGCCGGCACACATGGAATCCGCCTCTCTCCAGGAATGCTTCTCCTGCTAGGAAACACAGGATGGCACTCAGCCAAAGGAGAACACAGGCAAAGTCAAATGAAGCCCGCATTTTCAAGATTTTGCTTCTGCTGGGCCACAGCCCCCGGTGGCACACTGCATGCGCGTCACTTCTCCAAAGACAAGGCCGAAATCCGGGCGTCCAGGGCCCCAGCAGTCCAGAGTCTGCGGATGGCGGCATACTCTGCAGATGGTGCCACCTATTTGCCAAGTACAGGACGGAGGCCTGTGCCCTAGACTGGCTCCGCTAGGCCTCCACGACCTCAGCTCTTTTCCGAGACCTTTGACCCGTGCCCTCGTGAGTGTGTGATCTCTAGTTACACTTCTCCTCCGACCACTCTCAATCCGCCACCTGCGGATACCTGAGCGTGGAAATCTACATCTATCACTAGCTGCAGTGTCACAGGTCACTAGGTGTTTAGGCTCAGGCTGACCTTGGCTGTCTTCTGCCCAGGCAAGGAGCGAAATCCTTCAAAGGAAATGAGGACACGTGGTCACTGGCCGACATCCTTTCTTTCATCCACACGGCGGTCTAGATGAGGGTAAAGAGGCCACGTAGGCCAGGTGAAGGCTGAGTGCGGGGCCTAAGGCTTCTTCCCCAATCACCATGGAGACAGCCACCGGAAGGCTGGCCGGAACTTCTGACGGGGACGGGTCACAAACACTGAGCCAATAGGAGAAGTCCAGCCTAACCGGCCAGTTCTGCAGAGCCCTCCATGGTACCCATGGACACACAACAGGCCCTTGTGTCTTTGGCCACAAAATCGAGGGCACCAGGGAATAACTTCACAGTAGCCAATCCCTGATGTGGACACGTTCGACACACTGGGACAGCAGGCAGGTACCTCTTTACCACTTACGCTAGGATGTCAGTAGGCAAGGTGCCCTTCCTCAGCATCTATGGCCCCTCTCTGGATGTGTTCATTCAGAGGAATCTCTTCCTTCTACCCCTGAGACACATCACAAGGATGAGGGGCCTGACAGAGAGCCTGGAGATGAAACGGGGGAGGCTTCTGGCTGGACCGCTTCTCCGTGGGTAGACAATAGCAGGTAGTCTCTCTGGAAGGTCTTAGCTTCTGTTGATTGACATGGGCAATACAGTAGGGGCGGTCTCTGGCCAGGTGGAGCTTGTGGGCAGATGCAACCTCTCCGGCGACGAATAATCCCGCTGCTGCTTTGTTTGCTGAAAACCTCCCCCCGCCAACTCGGATGGGCAGAGAACATTCACCCACACCTGCCAGGGGCCTTTCCTGGGACTAAAGATCCCAACCTGGTCTCAACGTCGTCACCCTCTCAGCCACCCGCCTCCTCTCCGCTCACTGCCTGCCGCCTAATCCAGCCTAGGATACCCAGCCGCCTAGCCGCAGGGAAACAGGCCGCAAGAGACACTGCCATTTTCCAAATTTTTGCTGTCTACATGTCCCCGCCCCCGGTGCAAGGCTGCGTATGTGGCCGGGCTCCGAAGGCAAGGCCGAAATCCTGGCAGCCTGGGCCCCGGCAGTCCAATGGTTTATGGACGTGGGGACACGGATGACCTGTTTGCCACATACAGGAGAAATCCTTGGGCCCTTCACTGGCTCGCCATTCAGCTCCACGACGTCCACTCCTGGCCCTGGCCTTTGGCCGGTGCCCCATTCAACGTGTGCTCAGGAGCCATGTTTCTCCACCCATCGCTATCATTCTGCCACCAGGGGATATGTGAGTGTGGGAGTCACCATTTGTCACTGGCAGCAGCGTCACAACTCACTAGACTTCCAGGGACCCGCAGACCTAGGCTGCCTTCTGCCTCAGGCAAGGTCCCGAATCCTTTATCCCAGATGCTGACACCTGGCCACTGGCGGACATTCATTTTGATCAACACAGAGGTCTGAGTGAGGGTCAGCAGGCCGGGTAGGTGAAGTGAAGGCCAGGTGGGCGGGACTAAGGCTTCTTTGCCATCACCATGGAGACAGTCTCCCCACCGGAAGAGTAGGCGCAGCTCATGATGGGCCTGGTGACAAGACTCAGCCAATGGCAGAGATCCAGCCCGCCAGGCAGATGACACAGGGCCCTCCATTGTGACCCAGGACACCTAGTGGCCACAGGATTTGAGCACACCCTGGGAAAGGCTACGCAGGCACAAGGGAGCCCCTGGTGCGGACTGCTTCAGGGCATTGGCACAGCAGGCCAGGGTCCAATTTTCCCACTTTCCTCAGGATATCAGTACGCAAGACATCCCCACTCAGCATCTCCTGCCTCTCTCTCTCTCTCTCTCTCTCTCTCTCTGTATGTGTTCATTCTCTGAAATCTCTTCCTTTTCCCCCCCAGGCACTTCACAGCTTGGAGTGCCTGACAGAGTGTCTAGAGACGAAAGAGCAAAGGGGGAAGGCCTCTGGCTGTACTGGTTGCCCAAGGGCAGAGAAGATCTGGTAGTCTATCTGGAAGGACTAGGGAGTAGTGATTGATTGGGGAGCTACATCACGGGTGAACCCTGGCCGGGTGAAGCTTGTTGACACGGGGCAGCCTCTCCGGAGACTACTAATTCCGCTGATAACATTGTATTCAAATACCCGGCTGAGTGCCATGGGCAGAAAACATTGACACATACCTGCCAGAGGCCTATCCTGGGTCTGAAGAGTCCACCCTGGTCTCCAGCGACTCATCATCTCAGCACACACTTTGCCGGCACACATGGAATCCGCCTCTCTCCAGGAATGCTTCTCCTGCTAGGAAACACAGGATGGCACTCAGCCAAAGGAGAACACAGGCAAAGTCAAATGAAGCCCGCATTTTCAAGATTTTGCTTCTGCTGGGCCACAGCCCCCGGTGGCACACTGCATGCGCGTCACTTCTCCAAAGACAAGGCCGAAATCCGGGCGTCCAGGGCCCCAGCAGTCCAGAGTCTGCGGATGGCGGCATACTCTGCAGATGGTGCCACCTATTTGCCAAGTACAGGACGGAGGCCTGTGCCCTAGACTGGCTCCGCTAGGCCTCCACGACCTCAGCTCTTTTCCGAGACCTTTGACCCGTGCCCTCGTGAGTGTGTGATCTCTAGTTACACTTCTCCTCCGACCACTCTCAATCCGCCACCTGCGGATACCTGAGCGTGGAAATCTACATCTATCACTAGCTGCAGTGTCACAGGTCACTAGGTGTTTAGGCTCAGGCTGACCTTGGCTGTCTTCTGCCCAGGCAAGGAGCGAAATCCTTCAAAGGAAATGAGGACACGTGGTCACTGGCCGACATCCTTTCTTTCATCCACACGGCGGTCTAGATGAGGGTAAAGAGGCCACGTAGGCCAGGTGAAGGCTGAGTGCGGGGCCTAAGGCTTCTTCCCCAATCACCATGGAGACAGCCACCGGAAGGCTGGCCGGAACTTCTGACGGGGACGGGTCACAAACACTGAGCCAATAGGAGAAGTCCAGCCTAACCGGCCAGTTCTGCAGAGCCCTCCATGGTACCCATGGACACACAACAGGCCCTTGTGTCTTTGGCCACAAAATCGAGGGCACCAGGGAATAACTTCACAGTAGCCAATCCCTGATGTGGACACGTTCGACACACTGGGACAGCAGGCAGGTACCTCTTTACCACTTACGCTAGGATGTCAGTAGGCAAGGTGCCCTTCCTCAGCATCTATGGCCCCTCTCTGGATGTGTTCATTCAGAGGAATCTCTTCCTTCTACCCCTGAGACACATCACAAGGATGAGGGGCCTGACAGAGAGCCTGGAGATGAAACGGGGGAGGCTTCTGGCTGGACCGCTTCCCCATGGGTAGACAATAGCAGGTAGTCTCTCTGGAAGGTCTTAGCTTCTGTTGATTGACATGGGCAATACAGTAGGGGCGGTCCCTGGCCAGGTGGAGCTTGTGGGCAGATGCAACCTCTCCGGCGACGAATAATCCCGCTGCTGCTTTGTTTGCTGAAAACCTCCCCCCGCCAACTCGGATGGGCAGAGAACATTCACCCACACCTGCCAGGGGCCTTTCCTGGGACTAAAGATCCCAACCTGGTCTCAACGTCGTCACCCTCTCAGCACACACCTTTCCTGCACACATAATCCTGCCTTTCTCCGTCAGTGCCTTATCCTACTAGGAAACAAAGCATGCCGCTCAAATAGGCCGACGCCAGGGAAATCGAGGAGACACTGCCATTTTCCAAATTTTTGCTGTCTACATGTCCCCGCCCCCGGTGCAAGGCTGCGTATGTGGCCGGGCTCCGAAGGCAAGGCCGAAATCCTGGCAGCCTGGGCCCCGGCAGTCCAATGGTTTATGGACGTGGGGACACGGATGACCTGTTTGCCACATACAGGAGAAATCCTTGGGCCCTTCACTGGCTCGCCATTCAGCTCCACGACGTCCACTCCTGGCCCTGGCCTTTGGCCGGTGCCCCATTCAACGTGTGCTCAGGAGCCATGTTTCTCCACCCATCGCTATCATTCTGCCACCAGGGGATATGTGAGTGTGGGAGTCACCATTTGTCACTGGCAGCAGCGTCACAACTCACTAGACTTCCAGGGACCCGCAGACCTAGGCTGCCTTCTGCCTCAGGCAAGGTCCCGAATCCTTTATCCCAGATGCTGACACCTGGCCACTGGCGGACATTCATTTTGATCAACACAGAGGTCTGAGTGAGGGTCAGCAGGCCGGGTAGGTGAAGTGAAGGCCAGGTGGGCGGGACTAAGGCTTCTTTGCCATCACCATGGAGACAGTCTCCCCACCGGAAGAGTAGGCGCAGCTTATGATGGGCCTGGTGACAAGACTCAGCCAATGGCAGAGATCCAGCCCGCCAGGCAGATGACACAGGGCCCTCCATTGTGACCCAGGACACCTAGTGGCCACAGGATTTGAGCACACCCTGGGAAAGGCTACGCAGGCACAAGGGAGCCCCTGGTGCGGACTGCTTCAGGGCATTGGCACAGCAGGCCAGGGTCCAATTTTCCCACTTTCCTCAGGATATCAGTACGCAAGACATCCCCACTCAGCATCTCCTGCCTCTCTCTCTCTCTCTCTCTCTCTCTCTCTCTGTATGTGTTCATTCTCTGAAATCTCTTCCTTCTCCCCCCCAGGCACTTCACAGCTTGGAGTGCCTGACAGAGTGTCTAGAGACGAAAGAGCAAAGGGGGAAGGCCTCTGGCTGTACTGGTTGCCCAAGGGCAGAGAAGATCTGGTAGTCTATCTGGAAGGACTAGGGAGTAGTGATTGATTGGGGAGCTACATCACGGGTGAACCCTGGCCGGGTGAAGCTTGTTGACACGGGGCAGCCTCTCCGGAGACTACTAATTCCGCTGATAACATTGTATTCAAATACCCGGCTGAGTGCCATGGGCAGAAAACATTGACACATACCTGCCAGAGGCCTATCCTGGGTCTGAAGAGTCCACCCTGGTCTCCAGCGACTCATCATCTCAGCACACACTTTGCCGGCACACATGGAATCCGCCTCTCTCCAGGAATGCTTCTCCTGCTAGGAAACACAGGATGGCACTCAGCCAAAGGAGAACACAGGCAAAGTCAAATGAAGCCCGCATTTTCAAGATTTTGCTTCTGCTGGGCCACAGCCCCCGGTGGCACACTGCATGCGCGTCACTTCTCCAAAGACAAGGCCGAAATCCGGGCGTCCAGGGCCCCAGCAGTCCAGAGTCTGCGGATGGCGGCATACTCTGCAGATGGTGCCACCTATTTGCCAAGTACAGGACGGAGGCCTGTGCCCTAGACTGGCTCCGCTAGGCCTCCACGACCTCAGCTCTTTTCCGAGACCTTTGACCCGTGCCCTCGTGAGTGTGTGATCTCTAGTTACACTTCTCCTCCGACCACTCTCAATCCGCCACCTGCGGATACCTGAGCGTGGAAATCTACATCTATCACTAGCTGCAGTGTCACAGGTCACTAGGTGTTTAGGCTCAGGCTGACCTTGGCTGTCTTCTGCCCAGGCAAGGAGCGAAATCCTTCAAAGGAAATGAGGACACGTGGTCACTGGCCGACATCCTTTCTTTCATCCACACGGCGGTCTAGATGAGGGTAAAGAGGCCACGTAGGCCAGGTGAAGGCTGAGTGCGGGGCCTAAGGCTTCTTCCCCAATCACCATGGAGACAGCCACCGGAAGGCTGGCCGGAACTTCTGACGGGGACGGGTCACAAACACTGAGCCAATAGGAGAAGTCCAGCCTAACCGGCCAGTTCTGCAGAGCCCTCCATGGTACCCATGGACACACAACAGGCCCTTGTGTCTTTGGCCACAAAATCGAGGGCACCAGGGAATAACTTCACAGTAGCCAATCCCTGATGTGGACACGTTCGACACACTGGGACAGCAGGCAGGTACCTCTTTACCACTTACGCTAGGATGTCAGTAGGCAAGGTGCCCTTCCTCAGCATCTATGGCCCCTCTCTGGATGTGTTCATTCAGAGGAATCTCTTCCTTCTACCCCTGAGACACATCACAAGGATGAGGGGCCTGACAGAGAGCCTGGAGATGAAACGGGGGAGGCTTCTGGCTGGACCGCTTCTCCGTGGGTAGACAATAGCAGGTAGTCTCTCTGGAAGGTCTTAGCTTCTGTTGATTGACATGGGCAATACAGTAGGGGCGGTCTCTGGCCAGGTGGAGCTTGTGGGCAGATGCAACCTCTCCGGCGACGAATAATCCCGCTGCTGCTTTGTTTGCTGAAAACCTCCCCCCGCCAACTCGGATGGGCAGAGAACATTCACCCACACCTGCCAGGGGCCTTTCCTGGGACTAAAGATCCCAACCTGGTCTCAACGTCGTCACCCTCTCAGCACACACAATCCTGCCTTTCTCCGTCAGTGCCTTATCCTACTAGGAAACAAAGCATGCCGCTCAAATAGGCCGACGCCGGGGAAATCGAGGAGACACTGCCATTTTCCAAATTTTTGCTGTCTACATGTCCCCGCCCCCGGTGCAAGGCTGCGTATGTGGCCGGGCTCCGAAGGCAAGGCCGAAATCCTGGCAGCCTGGGCCCCGGCAGTCCAATGGTTTATGGACGTGGGGACACGGATGACCTGTTTGCCACATACAGGAGAAATCCTTGGGCCCTTCACTGGCTCGCCATTCAGCTCCACGACGTCCACTCCTGGCCCTGGCCTTTGGCCGGTGCCCCATTCAACGTGTGCTCAGGAGCCATGTTTCTCCACCCATCGCTATCATTCTGCCACCAGGGGATATGTGAGTGTGGGAGTCACCATTTGTCACTGGCAGCAGCGTCACAACTCACTAGACTTCCAGGGACCCGCAGACCTAGGCTGCCTTCTGCCTCAGGCAAGGTCCCGAATCCTTTATCCCAGATGCTGACACCTGGCCACTGGCGGACATTCATTTTGATCAACACAGAGGTCTGAGTGAGGGTCAGCAGGCCGGGTAGGTGAAGTGAAGGCCAGGTGGGCGGGACTAAGGCTTCTTTGCCATCACCATGGAGACAGTCTCCCCACCGGAAGAGTAGGCGCAGCTTATGATGGGCCTGGTGACAAGACTCAGCCAATGGCAGAGATCCAGCCCGCCAGGCAGATGACACAGGGCCCTCCATTGTGACCCAGGACACCTAGTGGCCACAGGATTTGAGCACACCCTGGGAAAGGCTACGCAGGCACAAGGGAGCCCCTGGTGCGGACTGCTTCAGGGCATTGGCACAGCAGGCCAGGGTCCAATTTTCCCACTTTCCTCAGGATATCAGTACGCAAGACATCCCCACTCAGCATCTCCTGCCTCTCTCTCTCTCTCTCTCTCTCTCTCTCTCTGTATGTGTTCATTCTCTGAAATCTCTTCCTTCTCCCCCCCAGGCACTTCACAGCTTGGAGTGCCTGACAGAGTGTCTAGAGACGAAAGAGCAAAGGGGGAAGGCCTCTGGCTGTACTGGTTGCCCAAGGGCAGAGAAGATCTGGTAGTCTATCTGGAAGGACTAGGGAGTAGTGATTGATTGGGGAGCTACATCACGGGTGAACCCTGGCCGGGTGAAGCTTGTTGACACGGGGCAGCCTCTCCGGAGACTACTAATTCCGCTGATAACATTGTATTCAAATACCCGGCTGAGTGCCATGGGCAGAAAACATTGACACATACCTGCCAGAGGCCTATCCTGGGTCTGAAGAGTCCACCCTGGTCTCCAGCGACTCATCATCTCAGCACACACTTTGCCGGCACACATGGAATCCGCCTCTCTCCAGGAATGCTTCTCCTGCTAGGAAACACAGGATGGCACTCAGCCAAAGGAGAACACAGGCAAAGTCAAATGAAGCCCGCATTTTCAAGATTTTGCTTCTGCTGGGCCACAGCCCCCGGTGGCACACTGCATGCGCGTCACTTCTCCAAAGACAAGGCCGAAATCCGGGCGTCCAGGGCCCCAGCAGTCCAGAGTCTGCGGATGGCGGCATACTCTGCAGATGGTGCCACCTATTTGCCAAGTACAGGACGGAGGCCTGTGCCCTAGACTGGCTCCGCTAGGCCTCCACGACCTCAGCTCTTTTCCGAGACCTTTGACCCGTGCCCTCGTGAGTGTGTGATCTCTAGTTACACTTCTCCTCCGACCACTCTCAATCCGCCACCTGCGGATACCTGAGCGTGGAAATCTACATCTATCACTAGCTGCAGTGTCACAGGTCACTAGGTGTTTAGGCTCAGGCTGACCTTGGCTGTCTTCTGCCCAGGCAAGGAGCGAAATCCTTCAAAGGAAATGAGGACACGTGGTCACTGGCCGACATCCTTTCTTTCATCCACACGGCGGTCTAGATGAGGGTAAAGAGGCCACGTAGGCCAGGTGAAGGCTGAGTGCGGGGCCTAAGGCTTCTTCCCCAATCACCATGGAGACAGCCACCGGAAGGCTGGCCGGAACTTCTGACGGGGACGGGTCACAAACACTGAGCCAATAGGAGAAGTCCAGCCTAACCGGCCAGTTCTGCAGAGCCCTCCATGGTACCCATGGACACACAACAGGCCCTTGTGTCTTTGGCCACAAAATCGAGGGCACCAGGGAATAACTTCACAGTAGCCAATCCCTGATGTGGACACGTTCGACACACTGGGACAGCAGGCAGGTACCTCTTTACCACTTACGCTAGGATGTCAGTAGGCAAGGTGCCCTTCCTCAGCATCTATGGCCCCTCTCTGGATGTGTTCATTCAGAGGAATCTCTTCCTTCTACCCCTGAGACACATCACAAGGATGAGGGGCCTGACAGAGAGCCTGGAGATGAAACGGGGGAGGCTTCTGGCTGGACCGCTTCTCCGTGGGTAGACAATAGCAGGTAGTCTCTCTGGAAGGTCTTAGCTTCTGTTGATTGACATGGGCAATACAGTAGGGGCGGTCTCTGGCCAGGTGGAGCTTGTGGGCAGATGCAACCTCTCCGGCGACGAATAATCCCGCTGCTGCTTTGTTTGCTGAAAACCTCCCCCCGCCAACTCGGATGGGCAGAGAACATTCACCCACACCTGCCAGGGGCCTTTCCTGGGACTAAAGATCCCAACCTGGTCTCAACGTCGTCACCCTCTCAGCACACACAATCCTGCCTTTCTCCGTCAGTGCCTTATCCTACTAGGAAACAAAGCATGCCGCTCAAATAGGCCGACGCCGGGGAAATCGAGGAGACACTGCCATTTTCCAAATTTTTGCTGTCTACATGTCCCCGCCCCCGGTGCAAGGCTGCGTATGTGGCCGGGCTCCGAAGGCAAGGCCGAAATCCTGGCAGCCTGGGCCCCGGCAGTCCAATGGTTTATGGACGTGGGGACACGGATGACCTGTTTGCCACATACAGGAGAAATCCTTGGGCCCTTCACTGGCTCGCCATTCAGCTCCACGACGTCCACTCCTGGCCCTGGCCTTTGGCCGGTGCCCCATTCAACGTGTGCTCAGGAGCCATGTTTCTCCACCCATCGCTATCATTCTGCCACCAGGGGATATGTGAGTGTGGGAGTCACCATTTGTCACTGGCAGCAGCGTCACAACTCACTAGACTTCCAGGGACCCGCAGACCTAGGCTGCCTTCTGCCTCAGGCAAGGTCCCGAATCCTTTATCCCAGATGCTGACACCTGGCCACTGGCGGACATTCATTTTGATCAACACAGAGGTCTGAGTGAGGGTCAGCAGGCCGGGTAGGTGAAGTGAAGGCCAGGTGGGCGGGACTAAGGCTTCTTTGCCATCACCATGGAGACAGTCTCCCCACCGGAAGAGTAGGCGCAGCTTATGATGGGCCTGGTGACAAGACTCAGCCAATGGCAGAGATCCAGCCCGCCAGGCAGATGACACAGGGCCCTCCATTGTGACCCAGGACACCTAGTGGCCACAGGATTTGAGCACACCCTGGGAAAGGCTACGCAGGCACAAGGGAGCCCCTGGTGCGGACTGCTTCAGGGCATTGGCACAGCAGGCCAGGGTCCAATTTTCCCACTTTCCTCAGGATATCAGTACGCAAGACATCCCCACTCAGCATCTCCTGCCTCTCTCTCTCTCTCTCTCTCTCTCTCTCTCTCTGTATGTGTTCATTCTCTGAAATCTCTTCCTTCTCCCCCCCAGGCACTTCACAGCTTGGAGTGCCTGACAGAGTGTCTAGAGATGAAAGAGCAAAGGGGGAAGGCCTCTGGCTGTACTGGTTGCCCAAGGGCAGAGAAGATCTGGTAGTCTATCTGGAAGGACTAGGGAGTAGTGATTGATTGGGGAGCTACATCACGGGTGAACCCTGGCCGGGTGAAGCTTGTTGACACGGCCAGCCTCTCCGGAGACTACTAATTCCGCTGATAACATTGTATTCAAATACCCGGCTGAGTGCCATGGGCAGAAAACATTGACACATACCTGCCAGAGGCCTATCCTGGGTCTGAAGAGTCCACCCTGGTCTCCAGCGACTCATCATCTCAGCACACACTTTGCCGGCACACATGGAATCCGCCTCTCTCCAGGAATGCT
>NW_026975378.1:0-69335 GCF_030014295.1 Loxodonta africana | reverse complement strand
CTGTGGAGCAGCTGGTGGGTTCAGACCGCCAAATGTTTGCTTAGCAACCAAGCGCTGAGCCGCGAATCCACCAGCCTAATCTCTCTACGTTGTCGATCACATTGTGATTTTCAAAACCACGCCCCTAGCATCACTCTTGTCAATATCCATGCAGGTCTAACAGTATATTTTGTTAACTTTCCCTTCCATAATATCTTGCTTCACCCAGAGCCCATTCCAACTCATGGCACCCCCCATGTGTGTCTGAGTAGAACGGTGCTCCGTAGGGTTTTCAAACGCTGATTTTTTGGAAGTAGATCACCAGGCCTTTCTTCCAAGGTGCCCGTAGGTGGACTCGAACCTCCAACCTTTTGGATAGCAGCCCCAAGCTTGGAACCATTCAGGGACTCCTGGGTTTAAGTCAGCCCAAAAAACAAACCAACCAACCAGCCCACTGCCATGGAGTCAATTCTGACCTATGCTGATCCCATGGGGTTTCCAAGGCTGCAAATCTTTAAGGAAGCAGGCTGTCACATCTTTCTCTCATGGAGCCACTGATGGTTTTGAACCGCAGAACTTTTGGTTAGCAGTTGAGCACTTAACCACTGTGCAACCAGGGCCTCAAAGTCAACAGAGAGTAATTTCTACTAAATAAAATACATCGTTGAAGGGGAAACCACACAGACATCCAGCAGCAGATAAATGGATAAACAAAATGTGGTCTACCCATACAACAGAGTATTACCTGGCCATAAAAAGATCACAGTACTGAAACATACACAACGTAGAAGAACCTTGAAAACATAGTATTAACTGAAGGAAGGCAGTCCCAGAATACCACATGTGGTCTTTTTCCACATATATGAAATGTCCAGAACAGGCAAATTTATAGAGACAGAAAGTAGTTTGTTACTGCTGGGTGCTGTGGAGTCAATTCTGACCCCATGTGTTACACAACAGAAGTGCCCCAGGGGGTTTCCCAGGCTGTAATCTTTATGGGAGCAGGTCACCAGGTCTGTCTTCCTCGGAGCTGCTGTGTGGGTTGGAACCCCCAACTTTTTGTTTAGCAGCTAAGCACTTAAGCAGGGCTCCCAGAAGATAGATCAGTGTTATGCTTATTGTTGGAAGCTGGGAGTCATGGGGTGATAATTAAAGGGTAAAAGGGTATGGGTTTCTTTTGGGGGTGATGAAACTGTGCCGAAATTGATTGTGGTGCTGGAAGTCCTATTAACGACCTACAATAGAGGGAGGACACAACCCAGCTTGATGGGGGAGGGGCCTCACGGTCGCGGAAGTGGTCTTGAGGCTCCAAAGGGAACATGATGCGAGGAGCTTGGAAAGACGATGCTCCCAGGCACAACCATCAACGCGAGATTGCCTGCCCTTTGGTTTGCAGCAGCCTTTAGACACTACGGCACCAGGGTATCCAACTGAGGACGGAGAGACAAATGAGTACCTCTGGAGGTAGGCACAGAAGAGAGGCGCCACCATGTGCCTGTAGGTGCAGCCTGGACCTCCTGCAGCGCTAATGACCAGGGTCCAGCCACGTTCCATCTGGAAGGCCAAGATGACCCCCTCTGTCCTGTGCAGGGCGCCCTCTGCAGGGTGGGGCCCGGTAGTGCAGAGGCAGCTCTGAGTGGGAGGTGGGATTGGTTCCCTTCAGGATAACCGCCTGGGGCAGGGCAAAGCTGGTTCCCGCCGGAAGTGTGCAGACTGTGCATAGCCGGGGTTAGGCACCCGCGCTCTGTATCCACCAGGGGGCGCTTCTTAGAAGAGCGGCTTACCCGGGCCAGGTCGGTCTACCATCCCCGTGACACCTGCCCCAGGGGCCACCAGACCCCATGGTGAGTGAGGCACGGCCTGGGGAAGGCCGGGCTGCCCCGGGACCTTGGGAGGACAGCGGCCTACGAAGTGGCCCTTTAGAGGGACAGTGTGCAGGGTGTCCTGGGGAGCAGCCCCCGGGGAGCTGTAGCGCCAAGGGGGAGCAGGTCGCAGCAGGTGCGCAGGGAAGGACGAGACGCCTGAAGAGGCCGCTGTCTTCTGTGGGGTGCTGGTAGAGGAGAGCGGGGCCGGGAGGGGGAGAGTGGGGGCGCAGGAGGAGGTGGTGGTGGCAGGGGTGGAACTCCGGAGGTGGAGGTCGTGGCCATGGGAGACGCGCAGCAGCAGGAACAGGTGAAGTAGCAGGAGCACCTCGAAGAGCCCGAGCCCAAGCTGGCCCAGCCTTGGCCTGCACCCTGCAGCCTCGGGCGCTCCCGGGAGGTTGTTCAATAGAGCTGAACGCCAGAGCCAGCAGGGCCTACTTCCGCCTGCGGTGTAAGCTGTTGCAGACTTGCAAGCCATACCTGGTCCGGAGAAGACTCATCACCCAGTGCATCCCCGGCTTCTGAGTCCAAGCAGTATCCATTCTGTGGCTGCGTCCCAACGGCCTCCAAGGGGTGCAGAGTGGGAGACAGGGCTAAGAGGTAGGAAAGGGGGGTGGGGCTGGTGAGAAGAGACTTGGAAGGGCACAGGTCAGGGCAAAGAGCCAAGACAAGTGGCCAAGAGACACTGGCCAGGGACTGCTAGTGAATCTTTAGGTTCTGTACTGAGCAGGGAAAAAGTTCCCGGGGAAGTAGGTACAGAGTCCACAGAAAGCAGAAGAATTGCTCAAAGACCGGGACACTGTCAGCAGCAGGAGTTACCCGACAGGCCAGATGCACACGGTAGGAGTTTTCGGCCAGCGTACAGCACAGAGGAGACAGAGCTCAGGAGTCTCAGGAGAGAGACTGCTTGTAAGCCTTCGGAGAGCTTCAGATGAGCGCAAAGGCCAACTTCAATGCCCCAAGGGACGTGTGAGGAAGAGCCATGGTTGTGGGGTAGTAGGGGTGGGTGTGGCAATGATAGGAGGCGTGGAAGACTGTCTATCCCAGCCACTGCTTGCTGGCCAGGTGGGCTTTGACTGCTGCTAGCCCTTCTCTCCCTGGCTTCTGAAAGCTCCTTGACCCCATGCAGATTATGAACCACCCCCAGATGTCAGCCCTGATCAGTGAGGAAGAGGAAGACATGCTCAGCTACATGATCAATTTGGAGGTCAGGCCGGGGTCAGGTGGGGAAGGGGTGTGGGAAAGGATTCATCCATGAAAACAGACAAGGGCAGGGCTCCCTGAAAGGCGAGTCACCTAAAAAGATGTTTTTGCTGTCCCCATCTACTCCTTTCTCCCTGGTGGAAAAGCTCATCCATCTTAATAACCAAATGCAAAAATCACATTTCACTTTCAGGGCAGCCCCTATTTTCGGAATGAAGGCATCATCAAAGAGTATGGCCTTAACATCACTGGTAAGAATGGCTTCCTTGATGGGTAGCGGAGAGTGTCAGTATGACCCAGCCCCTTCCCTACATTCTCCTTTTTCTCCAAGGTGTACACCATCTCACTCCACTCTACCCCAGTGGTTCCAGGACTGTGAACATGAGGCTTAGAGCTGCAGGCATCATGACAGCAGCCTCAACTTCTTCAACTGGTTCTCTGGTCTGAACTTCTCAGGGTATAACAGGGTTGCTGAGGTGGGCCTCTGTAGGTAGGGTCAGAAATGGCTTTGGTATGTTCCTAGCTGTGTTTTGAAATGAGGGCTGAACCTGGCATAATCTGTTCTTTTTCTACTATCAGATCAGTGAGGACCTATGCATTAATTCCCTAAAGTACCACCTGAGAGAGGAAGGAAGCAGGAGAGGTACTGGAGAGAACAGGTGATGAGCAGGTGAGAATTTCATTCTGTTGTGCATGGATTTGCCCTGAGGTGGAAGGGACAGGAAGCCATCTATCGGTAACAACATGAAAAGTGGAGATTGAGTTACGAATCAAAAACTGATCCACAAAGAAAAGCCCAAGACCATATGGCTTCACAGATAGATTCTGCTAAACATTTAAGGAATTAGCACAAATCCTTCTAAAATGTTTCAGAAAACTGAAGAAGAGGGATCACTTCTCACCTCATTCCATGAGGCCAGCGTTCCTGTGAAAAAAGAGCATAGGAAGACATTGCTAGTAAATTAGTGACCACTTTATTTTATGCTTATGTAAATATAAAGTTATTTTGTGTTAAATTTTGAATCAGTTTTAAGTGCAAATGTTTTAATGATTTCCTTTCAGAGTGCATATTACTGGTGTGGAGAAATACACTGGACTTAGTTCATTTTGTTATTGTGTCCTACAATCTTAATTTACTATCTCTGATGCTTTTTATTTTTCTTTTTTATGATTTTTATACAATTTTTTAATTGTAAGTTTATATGTGGAAGGAGATAGTTTGTCACTTCCGATTTGATGCCATCTATATCTTGCTAAATTTCTCTGGCTAGAGCTTTGGGCGTACTGTTGAATACAAACGGCAAAAGCAGGCATCCTAGCTTTGTTCTTGGTGCTAGTGGGGTGCTTCTAGTATTTCTCTATTGAATGTGATGCTAGTTTGGGCTTTTTAATAAATTTCCTTTTGTGGTTAAGCATCCTTCTAATTCTAGTTCGAGGGTTTTCATGATGAAAGCCTGTTGGGTTTTGTCCAGTTTGCTTCTGCACTGAGATGTTGTAAATTTGCCCTTCATTCTCCAATGTGCTGTATTATGCGTATGGATTTTTATGTATTCAGCCAACTTGTATGATGGGAATACCTTCTATTTGAACATGGAATATAATCCTGTAATTATCTGATGGATTTTGCTAGCATTCTCTTCAGGATTTTTGCAGGCATATCCATAAAACGTATTTCTCTGTAGTTGTTTTGTTGTTCCCCTACTGGAGTATTTTTCTAGCTTCGATATCAATGTAATGTTAGACTCATAGAATGAGATAGGAAGTGTTCTCTAAGGTAGTGCTTTTGGAAGACCTTTACTTTGCTTCCTCTCTTGGTGTTTTACTGTCTTTATCGCAGTGCAACTTTTAAGTTTTGTTATAACTTTTTTCTGCATTTTTCATTTTCCTTCTTTATGGTTTCCCTTCAAATTATGTTAACACCTTAAGTTTAGAAAACCTTCATCGTACCTTAATACTAATTTAGTTTTAGTACTATACAGTTGTCCATCTTTTGGGTATGTTGTTATTGTCACACATTACATCTGAACATAATGCAAGTCCAATACCATATGCATAATAATTGTTTTGTACAGTTTTCCTTAAATAATAAATGAGTCAAAAGAGTCATTTCAAAGGAACTACAACAAAATGGTTTTAAATCTTAATTCTATTTATTATGTATAATTTATGCATACATATGTGTATTACATGTGTGTACATATGTGTATTATAATTGCACTGTTATTATAAATATACTCATATAATTATACTTCAGTGTCTATTCTCATTTTTTAGCAGTTAGAATCTTTTCCCCACTCACTTTGTGCTGTCTTTGTCCATGTATTACACATATATTAATTTTGTCCATAGTGTAGATTCAACAATGCATATCATTTCATATGTTTTGTTTTAAAAGAAGAGGATAAAGAAGGTAGCACACGCATTTTTAACGTATGCATTTTTAAGGTGACCTTTGTCTGTACTGAGTTACCCTTTTAGTCTTTCTCATTAGGGATGAGCTGGAGACAAATTCTCTCCATATTTCTTTAACTGGAAGTTTTTTAATTTGCAATAATTTTTTTAAATTATGCCTTTACCGGATAAAAGGTCCTTGGCTGACATTTTTGTTTCCTTTGATAACTTGGCAGATACTGTCCCTCTGCCTTCTAGCCTCATGTCTTTCTTCTTAGAGATCACCTTTTAATCTTACTGTGTTTCTGTTGTCAATGATGTATTTTTTCTTGCTGCTTTAGAGATTTTCAGGTTGTATTTAGCTTTTAGCATTTCTATTATGCTATTTTATGTTTATTTGTAGATCCCTGCATTTTACCTCCTGGGAGATATTGGAGCTTCCTAGATGTACAGGTTATTTTTTTATATACATTTCTGAACTGTATAGAAATTATTCCTTTTAATTCCTTCCTTCCTCCCCCTTTCCCTCTCATTCTCCCTCCCTCCCTCCCTCTTCTCACTGCTCTCCTTACATTATTCCTGTAACCCATTCAGTGGTGTCCTTAATGGTGCCCCATCTTTTTCTGAGACCTGGTTCATTTGTCGTCATTCTTTATACAGTGTACTTCAGATTGAATAACTTCTGTCAATCTAACTTTAAATTTTCTGGTTACTGGCAAATTATACCCATTGCAACTCTATAATTTCCATTTTAAAAAAGTTATTTATATCTCTGCATTAATATTCTTCATTAACATGACAATCTCATCACACCTTTCTTTGCCTTTTCATTCATGCTTTCCTGTAGTTCTGTGAAATTGTTCTCTGTTACAGTCAACTTTTTGTTGGTCTCACAGGCAGTTATTTTGCCTGCATTATTGCTGATATACGGGTCATACTTCAATGTTCCTTTACATGTCTCATGATTTTCTTTCTTTTTTTCATTGAGGAGGAACTAGTCATTTCAGATAGTGCTTTGTACTAACTCTGGATACTGTCCATTCCTTGGTAGCTTGTTATTGTTTGTTTATTTGTTCAGTAACTGAACGGAGTATTTTAGTGAAGTGTGTTCCTTGCCTAAAGCTGTAAGACTCTGATGTTCCTCCTCAGGGAGCCATAAGTTTGGGTAGGTCCACAGTGACTGTGGAATGACAGTTGTACTGGTAGGACTTTGTTTCACTCTTTTCCTGACAACACACCGCACGCTTCAGTAAGCTCTGATTCATAGTGACCTTATATGTAAAGGAATGAAACTCCTCTTCCTGAACCATCCTCACAATAGTTGCTATATTTGAACCCACTGTTGCAGACACTGTGTTAATCGATCTCACTCAGGGTCTCTCTCTATTTTGCTGACCATCTGCTTTCCCAAGTACGTTGTTCTTCTCCAGCGACCAGACCTTCCTTATGATGTGTCCAAACTTACTGAGATGAAGTTTTGCCGTGCTTGCTCCTTAGGAGAATTCTGGCTGCACCTCCTCGATACTAATTTGTTCACTTTTCTAGAAGTCGATGGTATATTCAACATTCTTTGCCGGACCTACAATTTCAATTCACTGGTTCCTTTTGGGTCTTCCTTTTTCATTGTTCACATTTTGTATGTATATGAGGCAACTGAAAACAACATGGCTTGGTCATTAGGCATCAATGTGACATTAAGGTACCATCTATATTATTTCAGATTTAAAGAGTTTTTTTTTTTTTTTTTTTTTACCAAATACTTTCTCAGTGTGCTACTTTGATCTTGAGTGCCGCTTACATTGGCAGTAATAGTTAATCCAAGTAGAAGGAAATCCTTGGCAAATTCAATTCCTTCTCTGTTTATCAGGATGTTGGTTATTGGCCCAGTTGTGAGGATTTTGTTTTTCTTCGTGTCCAGGTGTAATCTGCACTGAAGACTGAGGTCTTTTATCTCTGCCAGTAAATGCTTCACTCATCTTCATTTTGACAAGGAAATTGAGTCATCTGAATGTTTGTAATATGCTGATGAGTCTTCTTCCAATCCTCATGTCACATTCTTCATGTAGGCCAGGTACTTTTATTATTTGCTGAGCATGCAGGGTGAATAATTAAGGTGAAAGGATGCAGTCTTATCACAAACCTTCTCCAGTTTTAAACCATGCAGTATCCCCATGTTCTGTTTGAACACAGGCCTCTTGTTCCATGTACAGTTTCCATACTATGAGTTCTGGAGTTCCCATTCTTCACAATGTTATCCATATATATATGTGTATTTTATGATCCACACAGCAAAATGCCTTTGCATAGTGGATGGAACAGAGAAATATCTTTTTAGTATTAACCTGCTTTCCTTAAGATCCATCAGACATCAGAAATCATATTTCTTATTCCATATCCCCTTTTGAATCCATGTTGAACTTCTGGCAGTTCCTGGTCAGAGTACAGCTGAAGCTGTTTTGAATTATCCTCAGCAAAATTTTTCTAGAATGTAATAATAATGATATTGTTCAACAATTTTCTAATCGATCACCTTCCTTTGGAATATGCACGAATATGGATCTCTTTTACCTGGGTGGCCTGATACCTATCTCTCAAATAGCTTGACATAGACAAATAAACCCTTCCACCATTTTATCTGCTTGCTGAAACATATTAAATGGTAATCCATCAATTCCTGGAGGCTTGTTTGCGTGAATTTCTCCCTTCAGTACCAGCAGTTTTTCCTCATATGCAACCTCCTGTTTGGATGAACATTGACCACGCCTCTTGGTACAGTGACTGTGTATTTCTGACATCCTTTTTGTTGCTTCTTGTACCATTCAGCTTTTTTCCCATGGAATACTTCAGTATTGCAACTTGAGTCTTCTTTTCTGCCTTTTCTTTTATAGAAATGTGAATTTTTTTTTTTTTTTTTACTCCAGGACTTTGCATGTTTTGGAGCCCTGGTGGCTGAGCAGTTAAGACTCTACTGCTAACCCAAAGGTTGGCATTTTGAATCCACCAGCCACTCCATGGAAACCATATGGAGCAGGTCTCATCTGTCCTATAAGAGCCGGAATTTACTCAATGGCAACAGGTTCTCACATTTCATTACACAGGAAAACCTGCAAAAGCCAGAACCTGGGAAAGACAGAAACTGTCACAGAAGGAACACTCAAATATTTTCCACTAAGATGAGCAAGAGAAAAGTGGTAGACTGCACCTCATTGATAGTCATAGCAGTCATCCTGTTCTCAAGTGGGAGACTCTCAGTCTTCTCCATTCAGTGTTATGCTGGCTGTTGGTTTTTTACAAAAGCACCTTATTCATCCTCAAGAATTTCTCATCTATACATATACTGTTGACAATTTTTATTAGGAAAGGGTGTTGAATCTTATCAAATGCCTCTTCCCCATCTATTGAGGTGATCATATAGCTCTGTTACTTTGCTCTGTCATTGTGGTGTATTACATTGATAAATTATACAATGTTGAATCATCATGTTTACCTGCAATAAATCGAAACTGTTCATGGTGTATAATTCTTTTAATATGTTCCTGTTTTCTGCTCACCATTATTTTATTCAGAATTTTTTTGTGTATATTCATGAGGGGTACTGGTCTATTTTTTTGTTTTGTTTTGTTGTTTCCTTGCCTGGCTTTGAAATCTGGGTAATGTTTCCTTTATAGAATGACTTACGGAGTATTACTATGTGTTCTATAGTTTAGAAGAGTTTGAGGAAGAAGGTGTTGCTTTTTCTCTGAATAATTGGTAAAGTCCCCCAGGTAATTTTATTTGGTCCCATGATTTCTTGTTGCTGGAAGGTTTTAGCTTCATTCTCTTCTCTTATGAGTTTGTTGAGATTTTCTACCTCTTTTGTGTTAGCTTAGGTAGGTTATGTGTTTCTGGGAATCAACCCATTTTATTTACATTTTCAAATTTGTTGGAATACAACTTTTTATGGTGCTCCGTTGTCCTTTTTTATTTCCATTTTATCTGTTGTAATGTCTTCGGTTTCATTTCTTATTTTTGTTATTTGCATCCTCTGACTTTTGTCAGTTTAGCTGAAGATTTACAACTTTACTGACCTTTTCAAGGAACCAACTTTTGGCTTTGTTGATTTTCTCTGTTGTTCTCCTGTTCTATATTAATTTATTTCTGATTTGATTTCTGTTTGCCTCAACTGAAATGCTTTTTCATCTCTGTCAAAAATTATTTGTCTCAGCGGGGTCAAGGTGACAGAATAGTGAGATGCTTCCTGTGGTCCCACATATAACAAAGACCTGAAAAAATAAGTGAATTGAATATCTGTCACAATCTGGGGGCCCTGATCATCATAGACAAAGTCGAGGAGTCAGGCTGAGCAATAGCGGGAAGAAGTGTCAGCCGTAAGGTATCCAGAACCCTGTGGGTTAAGTTGCCAGGCACATTCAGGCCAAATCAAACAGCAGCACTCGGGACTTGTTTCTCATGTCAGGCAGTGGAGAGTATGCAGAAAACTCCAGAGCTGAGGGGAAGCAGCACTGGACCTTTGAGAGTTAAGTGCAAGTGTATAACCTACTACATGGGGTCAAAATAGCCCCACCCCCTTCAGGACTTTGACAGCAGAGAAGTGCTAATTTCCACTCACCCAACCCCCTCCCAGCTCTGCTTCTACACCCGATCTGGGAGTATTCAACAAATGCCACCCCCCTAAGCCAGAACTGAGGGCTACCCTCATCAAAACCAGTCTTGCAGCTTCAGAAGAAAAAAATTGGCAAGCTCCCTAAACCTGGAACTCAGGATAGTCTGCCCAAACCACTCTTGTACTTCAAAAATAGATACACCCTGCCAAGCCAGGAACCCAGGGCAGGCACTGCCCCTTTGCCTCGGCACTGGCATAAGGGTGAGTCCATGAACTTACGACACCCTTCAACCCTGCCTAGACCTGTGTAGGGTGATTCAGCACTGCAGGTCCTCATTAATGCCACACCCTAAGCTGGGAACTCTACATCATTCACCCCTAAACCAGTCTAATGCTTTCAAAAATTGCCATGCTCCCTAAGCCAGAAACTCAGGACAGGCGCTGTCCCTTTGCCTCAGCATTGGCATAAGGAGTCCATGGACCTGTAACACCCTTCATCTCTGCCTAGACCTGCGTGGGCTGATTCAACAGTGTAGGCCCTCATTAACATAGAACAACAGCGCATGTACCTGAAGCCTATTTTTACAGCAGAAACCAAGGGGGAGTTGCAGATTCATGACATTTGACATCACCCTGCCCATTAAGCAGGGTCCTCACCCACCCACATAAGAGGCCTGAAGCCTGGTGATATTGCCCATTCCATATAGCTATAAGCGACAGAGGCCAGGAATAAGTGGTGCCTCCCAGTCAGTGCTTTTTGCCAACGGCACTGGGTACCCAAAGTCCAGTTGCAAAACCCACCCACCTACACACTCTAGGGGACATGGATATGTCTTCCACCCAGGGAGTCAGGGACAGCTCTCAGCCCTGAGCCTTGCTGAGCACATAGGCTCCTACTGTAACCAGATGCCTTTACCCACTCCAAACACCCCTATATATCCCTGCCCATCTAGGACGTTAGGATAGAGTCTGCAACACATACTCGGTGACTGATGACCAGGACACCAGAGCTGAATCTGCACAAGAGACCTGAACGGACTCCTGAACTCACATACCTAGTGACAGAACCTGAAAGCTTCAAAGACATCAATAAGAAAAACAGCTCTCATGCCCAGCCAACTACTTGGACATATCAGAACAAATGAAAAAGCTAGGAAAGAGTAAGCAAACATACAATAAATAAATATAATAACTTATTGATGGCTCAGAGACTGGAGTCAATATCAAATCACATAAAGAACCAGGTCAGGATGGCTCCAGAAAGCGATCAAAGAGCCAGGAAATCTTCCCAATCAAGAAAAGCTCTTGGAATTACCAGAGTTAGAATTCAAAAGTTTAATATTCATAGCTCTTGAAGAGATCAGGAAGGAAATTAGGCAAAACTCGGAATAACCCAAGGAACACCCAGAAAAAGCAATAGAGGAATTCAAGAAAGCAGTACAAGAACAGAACAAGAAATTTAACAGGCTGCTAGAAATCGTAGAGAAACAGCAACTACAATAAAATTTCTGAGTTAGAGTTAGACAACCCAACAGGAAGTCTCAGGAACAGAATTGAGGCAATGAAAGTCAGAATTAGTGAGACTGAAGATAAATGCCTTGAAACTAATTTATTTGAAGAAAAATCAAAGACTTTTTTAAAAAATGAAGAAACTGTAAGAATTATGTGAGACACCAACAAGAGAAAAGATTTAATAATGATTGTAGTACCAGAACGGGCAGTGAGAGGAAATAATAGGAAATGCAGAGAGAATTGTTAAAGATTTGCTGGCAGAAAACCTCCCTGATATTGTTAAAGATGAGAAGATATCTATCCAAGAAATTTATTGGACCACACTCAGATTGGATCCCAAAAGAAAGACACCAAATCATATTATAATCAAACTTGCCAAAAACAAAGATAAGACCGATTTTTAATAGTAGCTAGGGATAAACAAAAAGTCACCTACAAGGGAGAGTCAATAACAGAAAATGCTGACCACTCAGCAGAAACAATGCAAGCAAGAAAGTAATGGGATGACATATATAAACCCTTGATGGAAAAAAAAAAAAGTATCAGCAAGATTTTATATATCTAGCAAAACTGTCTTTCAGATGTGGTGGCAAAATTAGGACATTTTTAGATAAACAGAGGGTAAGGGAATTTGTAAAAACAGAACAAGTATTATAAGAAATATTAAAAGGAGTTCTTCGGCTAGAGAACCAAGAATATCAGACAACGACCCAAGGTTAGAACACAGGACACAACAACCAGGTATCAACCCAGATAGGTTAGTTGCAAAAATAAATCAAATTCAAAAAACTGAAAATAGGAAATAGTGACATCAATATGTAAATGATAACAACATTAAAACAGAAAAAGAGGGACTAAATACTGTAGTCATAGAACTTCAATATGGAGAGAATGGTAAGGTGATACTGAGAAGTAAAAACAACTCAACACAGAAAATTAAGTAGAACAAAGAAACTGTCAACACCACACACACACACACACACACACAAATCAAAATGATATCACTAAACTCAATCTATCAATGATTACACTGAATGCAAGTGGATTAAATGCACCAATAAAGAGACAGAGAGTGGCAGAATGGATAAAAAACATGACTGTTCTATATGCTGCCTACAAGAGTCACATCTTAGACTCACAGAGAAAAAAAAATATCAAAGACAGAAAAAAATATATATATCAAATGAAAACTAAAAAAGCAGGAGTGGCAATATTAATCTCTGACAAAACAGACTTTAACATAAAATATACCACAAAAGACAAGGAAGGACATAATATATTGCTTAAAGAGTCACTACACCAGAAGGACTTAACAATAATAAATACATATACACCAATGATAGGGCCCCAAAATACATAAAACAAAATCTAACAGCATTGAAAAGAGAAACAGAAGCTCCACAATAATAGTAGGAGACTTCAACACACCACTTTTGGTGAAGGACAGGACATCTAGAAAGAAACTCAATAAAGACACGTAAGATCTAAACGCCACAAGCAATCAACTTGACCTGATAGACATATACAGAACACTCCACACAACAGCAGCCAATTATACATTTTTTCCAATGCACATGGAACATTGTCCAGAGTAGAACACATTTCAGGCCACAAAGCAAACCTTAACAGAATCCAAAACATCAAAATATTACAAAGCATCTTTTCTGACCAAAAAGCCATAAAAGTAGAAATCAGTAACAGAAGTAGCAAGGGGAAAAAAAATCGAATACATGGAAACTGAGCAACACCTTGCTCAAAAACTACTGGGTTGTAGAAGAAACCAGGGATGGAATAAAGAAATTCATAAAATCAAATGAGAATGAAAACAAATCTTACCAGAACATTTGGGACATAGCAAAAGCAGCACGTAGAGGTGAATTTTTTGAGACAGGCGATACCACAGCAGACTCAACTGAAATGAAAATTCTCAGAAGAATTGTACTCCAACAAATTTGAAAACCAAAAGGAAATAGACAAATTTTAGAAATACAGATATAAGTAAATTAACACAAACCCAGGTAGAAAAACTAAATAAACCCAAAATAGGAGAGATTGAAGAGGTAATAAGTTCCTCCAAATCCCCCTCCCCCTCCAAAAAAAAAAAAAAAGCCCTGGCCCTGATGGCTTCAGTGGAGAATTCTTCCAAACTTTTAGAGAAGAGTTAATACCAGTACTACTAAAGGTATTTCAGAACATGTACACAGAAGGAACACTCCCAAACACATTCTATGAAGCCAGCATAACCCTGAAGCCAAAGCCAGATAAAGACACCACAAAAAAAAGAACATCACAGATCAATATCCCTCGTGAGTATAGACACCAAAATCTTCAACAAAATTCTAGCCAATAGAATACAATAATGTATATAAAAAAAATAATTCATCATGACCAAGTGAGATTCATATCAGGTTTGCAGGGATGGCTCAACATTAGAAAATCAATGTCGTCCATCACATAAATAAAAGAACCACATGATCTTATGAAATGATTCAGAAAAGGCATTTAACACAGTCTAATGAACACTCCTGATTTAAAAAAAAAAAAAATCAGCAAAATAGGAATTGAAGGGAAATTCCTTGACATAATAAAGGGCTCTTAATTTTTTTTTTTTTTTTTTTTTTATACAAAGCCAACTGCCAATATCAATCTAAATGGAGAGAGTCTGGAAACAGTCCTGTGAGAGCGATAACCAGACAAGGATGCCCTTTATCAGCACTGTTATCCAGCATTGTGCTGGAGGTCCTAGCCAGAGCAACAAGGCAAGAAAAAGAAATAAAGGGCATCTACATTGGTAAGGAGGAAATAAAAGTATCCCTATTCACAGATGATATGATTTTATACACAGAAAACCTCAAAGAATCCACGAGAAAACTATGGGAAGTAATAGATTTCAGCAAAGTATCAGGATTTAAGATAAATGTAGGAAAATAAGTAGGATTTCTCTATATGAACTAAGAAAAAAATTTTAAAAGAAAATCATGAAATGAATACCATTTACAGTAGCCCCCTAAGAGATAAAGTACTTAGGAATAAACCTACCCAGAGATGTAAAAGATGTATACAAAGAAAACTACAAGACACTATTGCAAGAAACCAAAAGAGACCTACATAAGTGGAAAAACATGTTGAGAGGAAGACTCAACATTGTGAAAATGTCCATTCTACCCAAAGCGATCTACAGATACGATGCAATCAGGATCCACATTCTAATGGCATTTTTTATCAAGATGGAGAAACAAATCACTAACAGCATATGGAAAGAGAAGAGGACCCAGATAAGTAAAGCATTATTGAAGAAGAGGAACAAAGTGGGAGGTCTCCCACTACCTGGCTTTAGAACCTGTTATACTTCCATGGTAATCAAAACAGCCTGGTATTGGTACAAGTACAGATACATAGACCAATTGAACAGAATTGAGAACCTAGACATAAATTCAGTCACCTATTAGCAGCTGATATTTGGCAAAGGCCCAAAGTCCGCTAAATGGGAAAATGTCTCTTTAACAAATGGTGCTGGCGTAATTGGATACCCATCTGCCAAAAAAAAAAAAAGAAACAAGACACATATCTTACACCATGTAAAAAACTAACTTAAAATGGATCAGACCTGAATATAAAATCTAAATGATAAAGATCATTGAAGAAAAATTAGAATACTAGGAGCCCTTATACATGGCATGAATAGTATACAAACCGTAACTAACAATGCACAAACACCATACACACACACACAATACTATACTAAAGAAAAATAAAATCATTATTACACACAAAAACTTGTACGTGGATATTTATAGCCATGTTGTTCATAATAGACAAAAGGTAGATACAACCCAACTATCTATAAATGGTTGATTGAATAAACAAAATATGGTAGTATGATGCACTGATACATGGCACAACATGGGTGAACCTTGAAAATATGCTAAATTAAAGAAGCCAGTGACAAAAGACTGTATATTACTCCTTTTATATTAAATATATAGAATAGGCACATCTATAGGGACAGAAGGTCCCCTGTAGTGCAAATGGTTTTCATTGTGCTCATGAGAAACCTTTCCATAGATTGAGGCAGTTGTTGGGCAGAACAAGGGGATACTGATTGGTTTAAAGTCAGGAGAGGTGTGCGTCAGGGTTGTATTCTTTCACCATACCTGTTTAATCTGTATGCTGAGGAAATAATCTGAGAAGCTGGACTATATGAGGAAGAATGGGGCATCAGGTTTGGAGGAAGACTCATTAACAACCTGCGTTATGCAGATGACACAACCTTGCTTGCTGAAAGTGAAGAGGACTTGAAGCACTTACTAATGAAGATCAAAGCCCACAGCCTTCAGTATGGATAGCACCTCAACATAAAGAAAACAAAAACCGTCATAACTGGACCAATAAGTAACATCATGATAAACGGAAATAAGATTGAAGTTGTCAAAGGATTTCATTTTCCTTGGATCCATAATGAACAGCCATAGAAGCAGCAGTCAAGAAATCAAAGGATGCATTGCACTAGGTAAATCTGCTGCAAAGGACCTCTTCAAAGTGTTGAAAAGGAAAGATGTCACCTTGAGGACTGTGTAGTGCCTGACCCAAGGCATGGTATTTTCAATCACATCATATGGATGTGAAATCTGGACAGTGAATAAGGAAGACCAAAGAAGAATTGATGCCTTTGAATTGTGGTATTGCTGAAGAATATTGAATATACCATGGACTGCCAAAAGAACGAACAAATCTGTCTTGGAAGAAGTAAAACCAGAATGCTCCTTAGAAGCAAGGATGGCAAGACTGCATCTTACAAACCTTGGACATGTATCAGGAGGGATCAGTCCCTGGAGAAGGACATCATGCTTGGCAACTAACAGGGTCAGTGGAAAAGAGGAAGGCCCTCAAGGAGGTGGATTGACACAGTGGCTGCAACAATGAGCTCAAGCATAGCAATGATTGTAAGGATGGCACAGGACAGGGCAGTGTTTTGTTCTGATGTGCATAGGGTCGCTATGATTCGGAACCGAATTGGTGGCACCTAATAACAACAACTAAAGCTAAAGTTTCTTGTTTCTAACCCATGCCTTGTCTCTGCAGAAGAAAGCCTGGCAATCTGCTTCTATAACGATTACAGCCAAGAAAACCCAACTCTGCACAGTTCTACTTTGAAATATTTGTGATTGTCAGGAGTCAGAATCCACACAATAGGGACAGAAAGTGGTTACTTTGAGCTGGGTGTGGGGATGGAAAAATTGGTAGTTGAAATGTACATGTTTCTTTTTAACATGATTAAAATGACTCTAAAGTGGAACTGATAATATTTGTAGAGTCCTTGGGTGGTACAAATCTCTAATGTACTTGCTAACCATAAGGTTAACAATTTGTGTTCACCCTAGAGGTATGCTGGAAGAAGGGCTTTGTGATCTACTTCCAAAATATCAGCCATTGAAATCCCTATGGTGTCCTCTGACATACATGGGGTTGTGCTGAGTTGGGATGAGTGTTAGAGTACTGGTTTTGTCATGGCTGCACACATCTCTGAATATATTTAAAAAACTGAAATGTTCTTTATATATGAAATGTATAAATTACATCTCAATAACACTGCTAAAAATCAGTTGCACGTGTTTGTGTAGTTTTATTTCAAGGTCCTCTGTGCTGTTGTTTTGATTAGTGTACCCCGTCCTTCACAGATACCACACTGTTTGATTACTGTAGCTATTTAAGGAGCCTTGACTTTTGGATGTCACCACCCATTTGTCATCTTGTATTATTACCTCATAAGCAATTTTGTTTTTCTTTCAAAAACAGCTGCAAATAGGGAAGTGTATACATCAGGGCCATTTGGACAGCTCAGTACACCTAAGGAAGCTTTGATGACAAAGGACATTTCTTCTCTGGTCTAACTTGCCTGTTGCTATTGATGCGTGCCTTTGAGTTGATTCTAATGTACGATGACCCCATGTGGTGGAGCAGAGCCGACCATAGGGATTCCTAGGCTGTAATCTGTATGGGAACAGATCTCCAGGACTTTTCTCCTGCAGAGCGGCTCTTGGGTTCAAATCGCCAGCCTTTTGTTTAGGCTCTGAGCACTTAGTGATCTATGTGTCAAAGATATTCTTGAGATTGTTCTAACTTCATGTGGGATGTGCTCAAGGTCATACTTTGGCTCTCACGGACTTGTTCTAAATTTCTTCACCTTCAATTTTAACTTATATGTATATATGAAGTAAGCCTTCCTAGCCCTGAACAGAGAATGTCTACTTAGTCCTTTTCTGATTTCTCTTAATCATAATTTATAATTTTATGTGTATAATCTCTCACTTTTCTGGTTAAATATATTCCTAAATACTTTAGTCTCTTAGATGCTATCATAAATGCTAGTTGCTTTATTTTTCCCCTTGCTGATACTGATGTGTAGAAACCTGAGTGATCTGTGTATATTGACAACGAACCCTGATACTTTGGTAAATTAATTTACTAGGTCTAATAGCTGTTGGGGTTTTTATGTACAGAATCCTATCTGTTTTCTTTCCTTCTCCATTTAAATACTTTTTTTTTGGTAGCCTAAAAGTCATTTGTATCTCCAGAATAATTTCAGATGATCACTGGTGATAGTGGATCTACCTGTAGTTACAAGAGAATTCCGCCCCCCCCGCCCCCCGCCGCTGCAAAATATATATTGTAAATCCTAACCTCTGTAAGTTCTAAGGAAACCCTGGAGGCACAGTGGTCAAGAGCTACGGCTGCTAACCAAAAGGTTGGTGGTTCGAATCTACCGGGTACTTCTTGGAAACCCTATGAGGCAGTCCTACTCTGTCCTATAAATTCGCTATGAGTCAGAATCTAGTTGATGGCAAAGAGTTTGGGATTCTATAAATCTTAACCTCCATAATCCCATTTGGGAATGGGTTTTCTTTGTTATGTTAATGAGGAAGTGTGTCAGGTGTGCCTTAATTCAATCTCTTCTGATATACAATAGAGCCAGGAAGTAGAGGAAACACTGGAGGCATAGTGGTTAAGAGCTGCTACAGGAAAGTTCAGCATCTTGGATTCACCAGGCGCTCCTTGGAAACTCTGTGGGGCAGTTCTACTCTGTCCTATAGGGTTGCTATGAGTCAGAATCGACTGGACGGCAATGGGTTTGGGTTTTTTGTTTCAAAGGAAGTAGAGATGGGAGAAGTTAAATGCCATGCCACATGTAGATCACTGATGAGTAGAAAAGAGGCAAGGACACTCCCCTAGAAAACCCAGAGACAGGAAGCCTTCCACTACGTGGCACCCTGAATTTCTCACTCCCACCCTGCTTATTTTGAGAAAATACATTTCTGTTAATTAAACCCACCCCCTCATGTCATTTCTGTTATAGCAGCACTAGATATCTGAAACACTTGCCTTGCTCCTTATCTTAAAAAGAAAAATATCAGTCTTTCTCCACTGAGCAGTATTTTTTTTTAAGCCTTTATTATATCGAGAAACTTCTCTTCTAATCCTATATTATTCAGTGTTTTTTAACATGGAAGAGTATTAAATTCCGTCAAGTGCCTTCTCTGTATCAGTTGAGATGATCCTGTGTTTCTTTTATTTTGCCCTATTAATGTTTGTTTTTTGTCATTTATTTCCTCCAATAATACCTTGTTTTGTGCTAAGCTGATTTTTTAAAGCTATTTTGATTCCCTTCGCCTTTCCTTTTATGTATATCTTTAGATACTTTTTGTGGCAACCTTAGGATTACATTTAACATCAAAACTTAAAACAATTTAGTTAGTATTGTTACTCACTTAACTTCAAAAGCATACAAAGCCTTGTTCCTATGCAGAACTATCCTGTCCCTCTTTTTTTTATTTTTACTGTTATCACAAATTACACTTTTATACATTGTGTGCCCATTAACTTACAATTTTATTTTTATTCCAGCATTTTAAATATGCTATCTAACTCTCTTCTTGCCTCTTTGGCTTTTGGTGAGAAATTGGATTTTAATTTTATTAAGATCCTTTGTAAGATGATTCACTTTTGTCTTACTGCTTTTAGAAGTCTCTCTTAAACTTTGCGTTTTTTCTTATTGTGCTTTAAGTGAAAGTTTACACTTGAAGTCAGTCTTTCATACAAAAACTCATACACACATTGTTATGTGACCCTAGTGGTTCTCGCTGTAATGTGACAGCACAGTCCTCCTGTCTACCCTCTATTCACCATGTCTGTTCAGCCAGCTCCTGTCCCCTTCTGCCTTCTCATCCCTCCTCCTAACAGGAGCTGCCCATTATGTTTCATGTATCTACTTGTGCCAAGAAGCACACTCTTCACCAGCATCATTTTATGTCTCATAGTCTAGTCTAATCTATGTCTGAAAAGTTGGCTTTGGGAATGGTTCTAGTTCTGGGCCAATGGAGAGTCTGGGGACAGGCCTCCTGGGATCCTTCCAGTCAACTCTGGTATTTTTACTAGAATTTGAGTTATGCACCCAACTTTTCTCCTGCGCCATCATGAACTCTCTGCTGTGTTCCCTGTCAGGTGGTCGGTGGCGGTAGCCCAGCACCATCTAGTTCTTCAGGTCTCAGGCTGATTGAGATTCTGGCTTATGTGGCCCTTTCTATCTCTTGGGCTCATATTTTCCAAGGGACCTTGCTGGAAGGGCTCACCAGTCCTGATTTCTAATTTGTTCCTCTACAAAGTGGCCTTCATCAGAACATTGTCTAACTTTTCTTTTTGAAGGAAAGAAATATGATTATAACCTTAAAAGAACTCAGTAGACATTAAAATGCTGTATTATTAGAAGCTGGACTTTGCATTTTGCCTGAGGCAGACTTCTGCAGATCACAGCTAACAACACCCTCACTCTCCTCAGGTCGGGGGAAGGAAAGAACAATCAGGAAATCCACTTGTGCATTTCTTTGATGTATAAGATTTTCACTCTCCACATTCAGCTCTGGGTATACAGGGCAAGGTGTCCGGTTTCTCCTCTTGCCTCCATAATTTTGAAGTGTTGCCTTGTTTTGCATTCTGCTACAAATGCCACTGGTGATGCAGCAGTTAAGTACTCGGCTCCTAACCAAAAGGCTGGCAGTTCAAGCCCACCCAGCAGCTCCACAGGAGAAAAGACCTGGCGATCTGCTCCAGTAAAGATAACAGCCTTGAAGACCATATGGGGCAGCTCTATCATGCCCTGTAGTGTAGTTGTTACTTGGAATCAACTTGGCAGCACACACAACAACTTGAACTTCCAAGAGTTGGAAAAAAACAAAATGAAACAAACATTCCAGTGAATATTGAAATGGGTTGATTTATTCATTGGGTCAGCAATGCTCAAGGACAATCCTACATCGTAAAACAACAACTGTTTGGGCAAAGTTAATGAAACACCTGAGCACAGTGCAAAGAGAGTCACATTGTCTTTCTAGATTCAGTGTTTAGATCCTATATACATACCACAAAGATGGTATTCAGTGGAGATAATGGGAGTTTAGACCCCAAAGAACTCGAAATATGATCAGTGACAAACTTTGTATTAAAAGGGCCATTACCTTTACCATCAAGTTGATTCCAACTCATAGCAACTCTATAGCACAGAGTAGAACTGCTGTATAGGGTTTCCAAGGCTATAAGTTGTTACAGAAGCAGACCGCCACATCCTTCTCCTGTGGCTGGAACCACTGACCTTTCAGTTAGCAGCCGAGTGCTTAACCATGGTGCCACCAGGGCTCCTAGAAATGAATATTAGGAACGTAAAGTCCCCATCATGCTTACACGTGATAGGCTTTCTGAAGCGCTCAGATGTATAGACCCAACTATGGTGAAACATTATTGATTACAGATTTATAAGGAAAAAAAAGAAGAACTGTAACTCAGACCTCTCTCTGCTGGCTACATGATGTATGGGCATATTCATCCACTCTGTCCTGTTCAGAGCTTTTGTCCGGAATATTAAGTTTTTCCCCTGCAATTGAGCAGTTCCAGAATTTTGTATTCTCCCAGAGTCAAATGCCTCATTCTTCTTAACTGGCTCATTAAGTCCCTCTAACGTTCCTTGTAAAATATGTTATTGCCTTACAGTTTTCTATCATAATTAACTATTAGGGTAACTTGGGAGCTCTAAGTATTCAAATTCATCGCTGCATCTGTGAATTGTATTTTGGAAAAACAGAACGTATGTAGAGAATATATATATATACACGCACAAATATGTGTGTGTGTGTGTGTGTGTGTGTGTGTGTGTGTGTGTGTATATCTACCTGCCCCCCACATATCTGTCAGTTTGTCATACTGTGGGGGCTTGTGTGTTGCTGTGATGCTGGAAGCTATGCCACCGGTGTTTAGATACCAGCAGGGTCACCCACGGAGGACAGGTTTCAGCTGAGCTTCCAGACTAAGATAGACTAAGAACCAGGACCCGGCAGTCTACTTCTGAAAAGCACTAGCCAGTGAAAGCCTTATAAATAGCAGCGCAACATTGTCTGATATAGTGCTGGAAGATGAGCCCCCCAGGTTGGAAGGCACTCAAGAGATGACTGGGGAAGAGCTGCCTCCTCAAAGTAGAGTCAACCTTAATGACGTGGATGGAGTAAAGCTTTTGGGACCTTCATTTGCTGATGTGGCAGACTCAAAATAAGAAGAAACAGCTGCAAACTTCCATTAATAGTTGGAACCTGGAATGTACAAATTATGAATCTAGGGAAATTGGAAATCATCAAAAATGAAATGGAATGCATAAACATTGATATCCTAGGCATTAGTGAGCTGAAATGGACTGGTATTGGCCATTTTGAATCAAACAATCGTATATAGTCTACTATGCTGGGAATGACAACTTGAGGAGGAATGGTGTTGCATCCATTGTCAAAGAGAGCGTTTCAAGATCACACAAAGGAGGGTTATTCATGTCTATATGTACATTTCAGCATTTAAAAAATTTGTATATTTGCCTGTGCCCTATTTTATGCAAATAATGCATGCTGTACTGTTTTTTCCCCCATGTGTCTGTCCATTTGTCGTACTGTGAGGGCTTGTGTGTTGCTGTGATGCTGGAAGCTATGCCACCGGTGTTCAGATGCCAGCAGGGTCACCCATGGAGGACAGGTTTCAGCTGAGCTTCCAGGCTAAGGCAGACTAGGAAGAAGAACCCGGCAGTCTACTTCTGAAAAGTATTAGCCAGTGAAAACCTTATGAATAGCAGTGGAACATTGTCTGATACAGTGCTGGAAGATGAGCCCCCCAGGTTGGAAGGCACTCAAAAGATGACTGGGAAAGAGCTGCCTCCTCAAAGTAGAGTCAACCTTAAATACGTGGATGGAGTAAAGCTTTTGGGACCTTCATTTGCTGATGTGGCATGACTCCAAATGAGAAGAAACAGCTGCAAACATTCATTAATAATCAGAACCTGGAATGTACGATTCGTACGATTTGGAATGAAGAACAGAAAAGGACGATATGTCTGCTAATGAAATAAAATCACCTCTTTTTTTTTCAAACTTACATCATTAAAGTCACTAAGGAGTTACCTGATATTAATGAATGCTGTTATCCAGATTTTTTTTTTTGCACGAATGCATGAAATGATGCCATATTACCAAACAGGATTTGACCCTCCAGGGGTTTGCCCTTCATTATAAAACCCTGCTGGGAGCCAGGCTGCAAGGGCGGCCCCTCTGCACCCACTGCCCCCAGCATAAACATCAAAGAATCCCTGAAAAGTCAGGAGGAGCCAGGCTGCAAGGGCAGCCTCTCTGCACCCACTGCCCCCAGCATAAACATTGAAGAATTCCTGAAAAGTCAGGAAGAGCCAGGCTGCAAGGGCGGCCCCTCTGCACCCACTGCCCCTAGCATAAACATCGAAGAATTCCTGAAAAGTCAGGAATATCTCTGTCATCTGTGTTATGTTTCTGTTTCATTTTCAGCCTGTGTATAGCAGAATGTATAGGCATAAAATTCCATTATAGATTTAGGGACCTTTGGACGGGGGGCGTCCTACTCATAATCCCCTGGTGAAATCCCGGGTAGGGACAGCCCGTGTATTACCTGGGGATCAACATGAAGTTGTCTTAGGGGAAAAACAAATAGCTCGACTATGGAAAACAAAAACAGGATGGTGGAATCCTGGTATTTACCGAGGCCCTTTTGTTTTTAAACCACCTCCCACACATGATCCCATAAAAGTGGAAAAACAAAAGGCAGTGAGTTCTCTCAGCCAATTTCTCAGCCAATTACAGGTCAACCTTCTCGTCTACCCCGCTCACTGCTGCGCTTGACTGGTCTTTGGGTATAGAGATTGGGCTAATTGTCCTTGGCATAATCGCGGACAATATGACGTAACCTGAAGTGGCTGGACTTCAAAAATTTGGCCACCCTGGACAAAATGGACAAAGCCTATGTGGCAATGGTTTTTGCAAAAAGATTAATTATTATAAAAACTGTGGAAGGAGTTGCAAGATTAAGCATAAAGTGTAAAGCAGTATGAAGTCAATTGTTACTTTGTGTAAAAATATATCAACAAAATATTCTCTTCAATTAAACAAAAACTCATTGTACTTGTGTGTGTATGCGGAACTGTACTATGTGTCACTTGGAAAATTATGTCTCTGGGAAATGATGTTTATGATTATATCTTGTACTGCCCCTTTATTGATCATGCGATGTTATGCTTTTGTAAGCTTATGATATAAAAGACCATGTAAAAAATAAAGAGCGGAGGCTTCTTTTTCTGCAAAATGAAAATATAAGACACACTACCTCTCATTCTTTTTCGCCGAACTCTACCCCTCCTCTGGTAACCCTGTTCATTGCTGAGGCTGGCCCCCGGCAAAACCCTTTTTAATCTCTTCCATGAAATACTAGACAAAAGAAATCCCACAGGAAACCGCCATAATGAATACGCATAGGACAAAACCCACTTACTGGATAAATTATGGACTTTGCATAATGAGTTGTTCAATAAATGGTTTAAAAGAAAAAAAAACCCACATTATCATTGGGATGGAATGTAAAGGAAAGAAGACAGGCTCTGATATCAGAGGACCGGCCATTTGTTGGATGTGAGAATTCGCCCCAGTCTCTCAACTTCACCCAACTTCAACGCCATTCCTGTAAAATGGATGTAACTCTGTAAGGGTGAAGATGAGATTACATCAGGCAGTGAGGCGTGAGCGGGCAGTGTGCACTGTGACCCATTCTGGAAACCTGCATTGTTGCACAATTTGAACCTTTCTCTTGCTCTTGTGGTATTTTCTAGATTCTTACGTTTTGTACTTATTACGTTCAATTAATGAGGAGATGGTGTTTCCCTAGTAAAATTCTCTCCTTTCATGTGGGACACTTGGGCTCTATTCCCAGCCAGTGCACCTTATGCCCGGCTACCACCTGTCTGTCAGTGGAGGCTTGTGTATGGCTACAATGCTGAACGGGTTTCAGCAGAGCTTGCAGACTAAGACAGACGAGGAAGAAATGCCTGGCAATCAATCTACTTCTGAAAATCAGCCAGTGAAAAACCTCTGGAGCACAATGGTCCGATCCACAACAGATCATGGGGTTGGCCGTTAGTCGGGGTCAACTCTCCAGCAGCTAACAACAACACCACATTGAGTATTGTATTTCACTGTCCTGCTAGTACTAGATACTTGGCGAAGATGCTTATCTCATGCCTGGATGGCTCGGATTTGATAATGTTCTTTACCCTCCAGGAATGGACTGGTGAAATCTAAGTAGTCCATTCCAGGGTCAGTCCTCAGGGCGTGCTTCTTGCTGTAAGGGTCTGCAGGAAACCCAGGTAGCAGGTTAGGGCAGCTAGGACACAGAGGACTTACACTGAACAAGATGTTGTTAGTTGCTATATCAGCGGCTCCAACTTATGGCAGCCCTTGTACAACAGAACGAAACATTGCCTGGTTCTGTGCCGTCTTCTAAAGGATCATTGGGGGCTCAGTAGTTAAGCACTTGGCTGCTAACTGACAGGTCAGCAGTTCAAACCCACAGAGCGGTTCCTTGGGAGAAAAGCCCTGGCAATCTGCTTCTGTAGAGATTACAGCCTAGGAGAGCCTGTGGGGCAGTTCTGCTCTGTCTCTCATGGGGTCGCCATGAATGGAAATTGACTGGAGGGCAATGGGTTTGTTCTGGCGCCGTCTTCATGATGGGTGATAGGTTGCAGTTCACTGTGGTGGCTATTCTGTCTTTCCATCTCATGGATGGTTTCTCTCGTTTTTACTGACCCTCTACTTTACCAAATATGGTGTTTATTTCTAGTGATTGACCTTTCCTGGTGGTGTCTCCAAAGTAAGCGAGACAAAGTCTTGCCATTCTTGCTGGCCTTAAAAAAATGAATAAACATTGTGTAGTGAAGTACTACCGATACGTATATCTGTTTGATATTAGAAAATTCCATTAATTTTTTTTACTTCTCAAAGTTTAAAAAAAAATTAAAAACAAAAATTCTGAAATGAAGATGTTCTTTGCTAAAGAATAAAACCCTGGAAATATGGTAATTCTATTACTGATCCCTTAAAATTATAAAGGTTACAGTTCTCCCATTATGCTTTAGTTGATGTTTAGATTTTTCTTAACATTTTTCTTGCATTGTGTTCAAACAGGGTGATGGTTGGGGCTGATTAGTATTCGCTGGTCTTTCTTGAAGAATGAGCTCTGTGGTTTCCATTTGATATTTCGGGATAGATTCCACCTGAAAGAGGAAGACGTGGTCAGGTATTCAAGGAGCAGCAGAAATGGCTAAATAAAACCCCTACTCTCATCCCTCTGATGATTCAATTCCACTGTGTTTAGATTAGTAAAAAGTTAAGCTTTTGTCCCTAACACACATGAATTAAATCTCCAAAGTTCTCAAATAAATTTGTTCAAGATGTGTTGGGAAAATACAGGCCCATTTATATCATGTGAAGTGTAGTTGATTTTATTTGTTTAAAAGCCACAATAAAAAATAGACAACATCTTGGAACCGGTAGGAGCAAGCATAAATGTGTCTGTTCATGAGCAAAGCAAGCTGAACACTGATCTCTAGGCCCCATGAGGTCAGGGAGAGTTTCTGTCTTGTTCTCTTCTGCACACAAAGCGTTGGCCTTGTAGATGAAGAAATGCTGAAATCAGTGAATAAACTCATCCAACACAGTGGAGACCATCCAAGCAATTCAGTTCAGGAGCTCCAGACCCTAATATCAGAGTCCCCGCCAGCATTTCAATACCCATTGCCAAGGAATAAATGCCTTGCGATATTACTGAATTTGAAAATTATTAGTAGTTTCAAATCTCGTTCACTCTGAACAATACTAGAACAGCTCGGTATCTATTAAGGCCATTCACTGTGATAATAAATCACAGACGATAAAAACCACAGTCTGTAATGTGTCAGAGTGAACCTGATAAAATTCAACATCTATTCTGACTCAAAAATATGTAATACAATAGGATGATAGTTTGACTATAGAAGAAATAAGTATTTTCAGCCAAGAACCAGCACCTTAATTAATATGGAAATCTTAGAGAAATTCCTGTTAATGTCGGGTGTAAGGTAAGAACGCCTTCGGCCATTGCTGTGGCTTCACATTTTTCTGAAATTGCTAGTCAATTCAGCTGGACAAAAGGAAGAAAGAAGAAGGACAATTATTGAGGATATGAATGTATATGTGAAAAAAGAATCAAGAGTATTATGTGAATCCTGTTAGAAACAAGAAGGCAACGTACTAATTTTATACATATAATGAACTCTGTTGTGTGCTCGTGGCAACCTGAAGTACAACAGGACAAAACGCTGCCTGGTCCTGCACCATCTCCATGATCGTTGGTGTGTCTGCGTCTGTCGTTGAGGCCTTTGTGTCAACTCCTCTCATTGAGGGTTTTCTCTCATTTTTGCTGACCCTCGTCTTCACCAAACGTAACGTCTTTTTCTAGCAATTGGTCTTTCCTGACGACATGTCCAAATTTAGCAAGGCGAAGTCCTGCCATCCTCACTTCTAAGGAGCATTCTGTTTGTACACTTTCTAATATATATATATATATGCAAAGCAGTCTTAGAGCATGTATATAGATATAGATATGACCTCTGGTGATGCAGTAGTTAAGCGCTCATTTGCTAACTGAAAGGTCAGCAGTTTAAACCCACCAAGCTGCTCCGAGGGAGAAAGATGTGACTCTCTGCTTCTGTGAAGATTTACAGCCTTAGAAACCTATGGGGCAATTCTATTGTATCCTATAGAGCTGTAGCATTGCTAAGGGAGTGCAGGGGTGTGGATCACGCAAGGTGACACCGCCAGAGGGGGTGACACCAAAATGACTCTCTATAAAATATCCTGTAGTTGGTTATCATGACAAAACATTTTTCATCAGCCAAGCTTACAGGTGTCAATGTACCTACAAGGCTGCAACTCTATGCTGACTTACTTTTTGAACCTTCTAATGCGCTCTGTTCAGAGCTGTCATTATTACCCAATTATACTTTGAACTGGAAACCCTGGTGGTGCCGTGGTTAAGAGCTATGGCTGCTAACCCAAAAGTCGGCAGTTGGAATCTACCAGGCGCTCCTTGGAAACTCTATGGTACATCTCTACTCTGTCCTATAGAGTCGCTAGGAGTTAGAACGCACTTGAAGGCAGTGGGTTTACAAGTGGTTTCATCTGTACGTGCTCTTGTATTCTTTGCTGCCGGTGTTTTTACAGTCACTGATTTTGTCAAATTTCCCAGTGTTTTAGCTACAATATTGTGGTAATTCGTATTTGTGAACCTATGTCAATAACTTTTTTGAGAATGAAGTAGTAATTAAAGGAAAAGAAGGAGTGATATATGGGAATTACGATTTACAAGTAACATTAGTACAAAAGCATGACTAAGGATTCTGCATGACCAGGTACAGGAGGAGGTCCATGGGGCAGGGGAGGTGACACCATGAGTTACAGCACTGGGTGAGCCCAACCCTAGTGACGCCACTGCTAAAGGGTGGCTATGAGTTGGAATAGACTCGACAGCAATGGATTTGGTGTTCTTTGTTTGAGGTATATATATACATACATATATCTATATGGAGCCCTGGTGGCACAACGGTTAAGCGCTCAGCTGTGACCAAAAGGTAAGTATTTTGGACCAGCCCAGCCACTCTGAGGGAGAAAATACCTGCCAGTCTGTACTTGTAAATATTACAGCAGAGAAAACACTATGGGGCAGTTGTATACGGTCACTATGAGTTGGAATCAACTAGATGGCCCACAACAACAATATACGTATGTGTATACGCATTTATAATATGATGCTATACAAGTTCATAGGTATTAAGTTTATCTGGAAAAACAAATATGAGAATTACTTTTAAAATTTCTAAAAAAGATAAGTAAGAAGGCGAGGCTAGGCCACTTGATGTTGAAACATGGTATCCAGTAATGTTTATAAAAGTTGAGTATGGGTTCATGAAAAAACCAGAAAACAAAACCTGTTGCCGTCAAGTGGATTCCAAGTTATTGTGACCATATAGCAGCTCTATATACAAAGTAGAACTGAGTATGGTTTTCTTGGATGTAATCTTTACAGAAGCAGGTTGCCAGGCCTTTCTTCTGTGAAGCCACTGGGAGGGCTCAAACTGTTAACCTTTAAGTTAGCAGCTGCTCACAAATTGCTTGCACAACCCAGGCTCCCATGGTGGGAGTCTAATGTTCTGTTAAAACCAAAACCAAACCCGTTGTGGTCGAGTCGATTCTAACTCACAGTGACCCTAGAGGACACAGAAGAACTGCCCCATAGAGTCTCCAAGGAGCAGCTGGTGGATTTGCACCGCCAACCTTTTGGTTAGCAGCCCAGCTCTTAACCACTGTGCCACCAGGGCTCCCCATGAAAAGATAGATCAATTGTCCTTATTGTTAGGTATCATCAAAGTGGCTCTGACTCATGACAACTCGATGCATAACAGAAGGAAACATTACCAAGTCCTCTGCCCTCCTCACAATCTTTGATTTGTTTGAGCTTATTCCTACATGAATAGACAGATTAATAGGAGAACATAAAATCATGAAATTGCCCCAGTACATATGAAAAGTTTGTTTTAATAAAAACAGCATTTCAAACCAATGTCAAACACACAAATCTCCCTGCGTATGTCATTGGGTCAATTAACTGAAGGTTTGAGGGGAAAAACAAAGACGAATATCTATCTCAGTCCTTCTAACAAAATAAATTGTACGTGTTTCAAAAATTAAAGTTCAAAAGGGTAAAAAGCACAGACTAGCAGAGGTCGGAAAATATTTCTTAAACAATCTCAGGGTATACAAGGCATTTCTAGCAAATCAGAAAGCAGGAAACTGTAAAGATTTATAAATTTGATGATATAGAAAAAATTCCTGTCCAAATAGCAGGGGAAGGCAAGAGAATAAAATAAGGCAAAACATCATATGCGAAGCCTTAATATGCCTGATGTTTAAATAGTTTTTATAAGTTAATAAGGGGACAAGAATCCAACAGGGGGAAAAATGGACGAAGGATGTGAACAGATATTTTTACAAAAAGAGAAAAGTATATATATAGATACAGTTTGCTTATAGACGGATGAAAGGTTGCTCAGCCACGTTCATAATATTAAAAGGAAAATGAAAATAGTGAAAAAACGTACTTTTAACCTGTTTTTCTTTGACAAAGCTCAAAAGATCTGAAAATAAATAATGTTTCTAAAAATGTGGGAAAAAGAGGTTCGCTTGTAGAGGATACTGGTGGGGATGTAAACTGGTGCAACCTCTTTGGAAGGAAACTTGATCTAGCAATTCCAAATCTAAGTATGTATGCTACACGTCCATTCAAATACAGGCATGATGTCCAACAGACAAAAGTATTCTTTCCAGCGTTGTTCATAAAGGAAAAGACTGGGAACAAACCTCATGGCCGTAACTGGGGACTAGTTACATCAACTATACTACACAGCATAAATAGGATTGTTTTGATGCTATCATCTATGCGTGTGCAACAGTGAGCTGAAAGAAAAAAAAGCTACAAAATAATGTATGTAAATGTGCATAAATATCTAACATTTGTGAAAAAAGACGATGCTGCATATATGTATATTTATTCGTTGCCATCAAGTCCAATCCGATTCATAGCGACCCCAAAGGACAGAGTAGAACTGCCCCATAGAGTTTCCAAGGAGCGGCTGGTGGATTCCAACTGCCGACTTTTTGGTTACCAGCCAAAGGCTTATTAACCACTGTGTCACCAGGGCCTCATGTATATGTATAGGTATAGGTGTAAGGAAAAGAGGAAGATGCTTAACGAAGTGGATTGACACAGTGATTACAACAATAAGCTCAAGCATAACGATGATTGTAAGGATGGCTCAGGACCAGGCAGTGTTTTGTTCTTTTGTGCGTAGGGTCACTATGAGGCGGAACCGACTCAACGGCACCTAACAACAACAACAAAGGTATAGGTATAGGACTGAGGTATGTCCCACCCAAACCATGGTGTTTTCAGTCACCTCATAAGCATGTGGAAGCTGAACAATGAATAAGGAAGACCTAAGAAGAATTGACACCTTTGAATAATGATGTTGGGGAGGAATATTAAATATACCACGTACTGCCAGAAGAACGAACAAATCCATCTTGGAAGAAGTACATCCAGGATGCTCCTTAGAAGCAAGAATGGCAAGACTTCATCTCATATAGTTTGGGCATCTTATCAGGAGAGATCAATCTGTGGAGAAGGACATCATGCTTAGTAAAGTACTGGGTCAGATAAAAAAAGGAAGACAATCAACGAGATGGATTGACACAGTGGCTGCAACAATGGGCTCAAACAAGCATAGCAACAATCTTGAGGATGGCACTGGACCCAGCAGTGTTTTGTTCTGTTGTACATAGGGTCGCGATGAGTGAGAACTGCCTCAATGGCACCTAACAACAGGAACAACATGTATATATATGTATGCGTGTATGTTGTAAATGGCAACTCCATGTACAAATGAATGAAACAATGCCCAGTCCTGCGCCATCTTGGTGATCATCAGTATGTATGCTCGAGTTCATTGTTACAGCCACTGTATTTTTGTATCGGACAGCATTCTGTTGTGATCCATGGGATTTTCCTTGGCTGTTTTTCAGAAGCAGACCGTCAGGTCTTTCTTCCTAGTCTGTCTGAGTCTGGAAGCTCCACCGAAACCTGTCCACCGTGGGTGACCCTGCTGGTATTTGAAATACTGGTGGCATAGCTCCCAGCATCACAGCAACATGCCAGCCACCACAGTAAGACAAACAGACAAGTGGTGGATATGTATACATACACATCCACAAAAATACACACCTACAAACACATGTACACACAATAAGAATGTACGAATAATATGAAAATAGTTCTTGGTATAAGACAGAGTTTTATTCTTCATTGCATATCTCTTTTTCCTTTTGAGTCCCCCCACCCCACGTATGTGTATTGCTTTTGTTTTTCTAACTAAAAAGCAAGTTAAAAAAAAACAAACTAAACGAAAGCCCAACATTTAAATAAAAGATATTCAAGTCACCTTACTCCTATTATTATTCTGTTTTACATCTTTTTACTCAAAGTTACTCTCTTTTGAGAGCCAAACAAAAGCTGACAACCTCTGAGTTTTTTTTTTTTTCTCTCTTGCAAATAAAAACAGATTACTTGCTGGATATAAACTAAAATTAATCTCAGTTTTGTCCTGAGTGCATTCATAATTTAAGATTTCTGCGACAAATCGGAAGACGTACTGGGAATTTGCTGAGCCTTAGGCTCACGTGCAGGGCTATCAGTTACTGTTGTGCATTGGATATCCTGAAGTCTAGGTCAATAATAAGAGGAGTACCTTTTGAGAGAATGCTAGTTAAGCCACCCTTTCCTGACGTTCTTGTTTATCTCTTTCTCTTCCCATTGATGATCTATTTTTGCTTTATCTTTCCCATCCCATGATCATCTCCCTGAGCGTAGCGCCATAGCCAGCCTGTGGTCCTTGTTGTCATCAGTCACTGTCAAGTGGATTCCGACTCATGGCGACCCCATATGTGCAGAATAGAGCTGAGCTGCTCCATAGGTTTTCAAGGCTGTGACCTTTTGGGAGCAGATCCCAGGCCTGCTTCCAAGACACCTCTGAGTGGGTTTGAATAGCCAACCTTTGGGCTAATAGTTGATCACTGAGTTGTTTTCACAACCCAGGGACTCCTATAGCCAGTCCCCACCTAGTACTTTTGGGTATGTAATAGTTAATAAACATTTGCTTAATGATTAAAAAATAAATACATAAAACAATATTCTTGGTAATAATGATCGTTGTCATTAGTTGCTGTTGAGTTGGCTCCAATTCATAGTGACCCCATGCAGAATATAGTAAAACGTAGCCTTGTCCGGCGTTATATCACGACCACTGGTATGTTTGAGGTCATTGTTATAGCCACTGTGTATTTTGAGTGCCTTCCAATCTAGGGGGTTCATCTTCCAGCACTATATCAAACTATATTCTGTTATGGTCCTTGAGGTTTTCACTGGGCTGCTTTTCTTTAGCAGGTCACCAGGTCTTCTTTCCTAGTCTGTCCTAATCTGGAAGTGTTGTTGAAATCTGTCTACCACGGGTGACCCTGCCTGTGTTTGAAATACTTGCTGGCAGAGCTTCAAGCGTCACAGCAACGCTCAAACCACCAAAATAAGACAGACTGACAGATGGGTGGAGGAATAATGATTCCTGTTAAAAACCCATTGCCATCGAGTCGATTCTGCCTTATAGTGACCTTATAGACAGAGTAGAACTGCCATCATAGGGTTTCCAGTTTCCAAGGAGTGGCTGGTAGATTTGAGCTGCCGACGTTTTGGTTAGCAGCCATAGCTTGCCGCATAGCTCTTAACCACTGCGCCACCAGGGCTCTGCAATAAAGGTTAGGAAGGGCTAAAATTAAAACTCAGCACTAGTTTGCAGGATTTTAGTAGTCCATGAAAAGATCACCTCTGTCTACTTTGGGTTCTGTGAAGACAGGCACTACAGAAATACAAAATAGTATTACCTCTGTCACTACAGCACCAACCTGTCAAACAGGCATCCCCACCACGCTCCTTGGGTACTAGACAGTCACTTAAAAGCGGCCACTTCCTGCCTGCCCTCCCTCTCCAAATACAGAGCCTTATGTCATAGCATTAAATGTCTGTGTGTTTTTAATACACTGACTCCATAAAGAGGCTCTGCTGATTGGGAAATTATAGAATTAAACCACCACACATGTCACTGGAATCTACATCAACTGCAGGCATGTGTGTGGCCTTTTTGCTGATGACATTCCCTGTGTGATTATTTTTAGAGTTCAGCAGCACTTGTTGGCTATGCCAAGTGAGTGACAAATAGAAAGATTGAAAATGCAGCCTAGTCAGGGATGAGGACGGTTTAGGCTCTGTGACAGTTCCATGTGTCTTGTATTTAGGTCATCGGTCACAATCACAAATCAGGTGACCTATTTCGCCTACATTTGGGTGATGGACAGTGGATGTCAGCTCATCCACGTGCGGCTGGATGATGAAGAAGGGAGAAGAGATTCAGGCAAAGCTTGGACGCGGGAGCAGAGTGGAATATCCTGGTATCGGAGACCAGATAGTCATGGCAGATAAGGTTGGATAATTCCATCGGCTCATGAGGACATTCAGGGTTAGGGAACTGGATTCTTCTTTTTTGTCCCTTTTGGTTTTGTTCTTATGGTTTTTTGTTATCAGAGACTTTTAAGAGCAGCACAGCAATGGTTCTCAGGAACCGACCCTTGCGGTGTGAGGCAGTGGTGATTCAGCAGTAAAACTGTCCCCCTTCCACATGGGAGACCCTGGTTTGATTCCTGGCTAATGCATCTCACAGCCACCACTGGTCTGTCGGTGAAGGCTTGCGTGTTGCTAGGGAGCTAAACAGGTTTCAGCAGAGCTTCCAGACTAAGACAGACTAGGAAGAAAGGCCTGGAAATCTACTTCTGAAAATCAGCCAATGAGAAGCCTAATGATCACAAGGGTGTGATCCATGACTGATCATGAGGATGGCACAGGACCACGGGGACAGTGTCATTCCTTTGTGCATGGAGTCGCCATGAGTCAGGGGTAACAGAGGTCCCACGATAGCACTTTCAACATGAATTCAATTAGCACCCTTATCAGTCTTGAAAACCAAGTTTGTTCTCACTTGAATTGAAGATATTACTAATAAAACCAAAAAAACCAAACCGGTTACCATCAAGTCGCTTCCAACTCATAGTGACTCTATAGGACAGAGTAGAACTGCCCTGTAGGGTTTCCGAGGAGCGGTTGCTGGATTTGAACTGCCCACAATTTGGTTAGTAGCCATAGCTCTTAACCATTACGCTACCAGGGCTCCATGTTACTAACAGGCAGTAACAAAATCTGTTTTATAAGAATCTCCAACCCATAAGTTTCCCACTCTCAGCTTGGTTGTTGCTGTTACTGTTGCCGTTGAGTTGATTCCATTTCATGTTGACCTGACATAACAGAGTGAAACTGCCCCACCGGGTTTCCTAGGCTGTAATCTTGACTTGGTAGTTTGTGATTAATTACCTGCTCAGAGCAAATTAGGTAATCTCATTAATACTAATTCAGCAACAGGAAAAAACAGAGAAATTCTAGAGTTTTGTCTCCATCTGCACTAGGGGACTAGGTTAGTATAGTTAAGCATTTTGATAGATTTGAGGGATAAAATCAAAGGTCATTGTCTTAGGCTGGGTTCTCTGGAGAAGCAAAAGCAGTCACTGTCCATATACATGCAGAAAGAGATTTATGTCAAGGAGATGGCTCATGCGGTTGTAGAGGCTGGAAGGTCCCAAGTCTGTGGGTCAAGCTGGAGGATTCTTCTGACTTACACAGCTGCAGACTCTGGTGAAGCCAAGATCAGCCGGTCAGAGAGCAGGCCTCTGGCTCACAGCCTGTGAAGATCAACGAATCTGAAGATGGACAGGTAAGCCGCTGGTTCAAGTCCCCAGAATCAAGGTCAGATGAAGAGGAGCCAGCTGCAGGATCCAGAGTGAGCAAATGCCAGGGAGCCTTGACATCTGTCTATGTTGGATGCAGGCCACATGCCCAGGGAAACTCTCTTTCAACTGTTGGCTACTCACACCAGATCCTATCATCGAGGTGATCACATTATATCAGTTCTCATCATGGAGGTGATTACATCATCACACGACTGCCAAACTACATCATATCTGCCAAACCACTGAGAATCATGGCTCAGCCAAGTTGATACACAACCTTAACCATCGCAGTCAATATACATCCTTTTAATATTTTTATAGAGAAAAACTTACATCATTTGTGCCAACGAGAGATAAATCACTGGAGTGTAAAATCCTTAACAATTTTAAATCCTCAAATTTTTTCTCCATGTGAAAAGTGTCTCTTAAATTTATAAAATGATTTAAAAAAAATTCTGGTCATACTTCTTCAGGAATTTTTTTTCCCCCTCTGAGACTTTAAAGCAAAAAACCAAACCCATTGGCCATGGAGTTAATTCTGACTCATGGCGACTCCATGTGTTATAGAGTAGAATTGATCTACAGGATTTTCTATGCTATAGTCTTCATGGAAGCAGATCTCCCAGTCTTTCTTCTGAGCTCCTGCAAATCACAAACCTTCAGGTTAAAAGTCAAGCACAGTAATTGTTTTTGTCACCCAGGGACTTCCTGAGCCTTTAAGAATGGGTTATTAACTAGAAGAATAAAGAAAGAGCATAGTGTGATGTCTTGGTTATCTAGTGCTGCTATAACAGAAATACCACAAGTGGATGGCTTTAACAAACAGAAATTTATTGTCTCACAGTTTGGTAGGCTAGAAGGCCAACCTCAGGGCACCAGTTCCAGGGGAAGGCTTTCTCTCTGTCAGCTCTGGAAGAAGGTCTCTGTCATCAATCTTCCCCTGATCTAGGATCTTCTCAGTGCAGGGAACTTGGGTTCAAAGGATGCTTGTTCTTCTCCTGGCTCTTGTTTCTTGGTTGTCTGGGTTCCCTGTGTCTCTCTACTTGCTTCTCTGTTTTATCTCTCAAAAGAGATTGGCTTAAGACGCAATCTAATCTTGTAGATCTCATCAGCGTAACTTCCGCTAAATGTGTGGTTGATAGGAATTGACTTTAGGCCTTTCGCTTTTTCTTTTGAAAGCAAATTTACTTTATCAGCAAATGTCTCAGGACCCCTCTGTCTGATAGAACCCCAACTCCAGGTCACCATATTTTTTCCTCATGTTATATTCAAAACAGCCTTCAAGTCTTGGTTTTGATAAGGCAGCCTTTTCACTACTATCTTAGTTATTTAGTGCTGCTATTACAGAAATACCACAAGTGGGTGGCTTTAAGAAAGAGAAATTAATGTTTTTACAGATTAGGAGGATAGAAGTCTGAATTTAGGGTGCCAGCTCCAGGGGAAGGCTTTCTTTCTCTGTCAGCTCTGGGGGAAGGTCCTTGTTATCAATCTTCCCCTGGTCTAGGAACTTCTCAGCACAGGGACCCAGGGGCCAAAGGACACACTCTGCTCCTGGCTCTTGTTTCTTGGTGGTATAACGTCCCCCTGTCTCTCTGCTCACTTCTGTCTTTTGTGCCTCAAAAGAGACTGATTTAAGACACAACTTGATCTTGTAGATTGAGTCCTACCTCATTAACATAGCTGCTTCTAACCCTGCCTCATTAACATCATAGAGATTAGGATTTACAACACATAGGAAAAACAAAATGGTGGACCATCACACAATACTGCGAGTCATGGCCTAGCAAGGCTGACATGCATTTTGGGGGATACAGTTTAATCCATGACAACTGTGTAACCCCAAATGCCTCTTTCTTGGTTTGCAGGAACCTTGGAGGTAAGTTAAATCCTGTGTATAGACTCAATTATGTACGCACTGTAAGATAAGGCTCTTTTTGCTTTCTGAGGGAATTGTTCATAAAGTTGGTGGCAATAACAACTCCTTTCTTCTCAGGGCAGGTTTACATCTTAGTGTTCCATGTAATGCACCGAGGAGAAGTGCCAATGGCGGCAGCTGAACACCCCATGAGCTGGAGAATTGGAGGCACTAGTGTCATAATCCTGATCGCTGTACAATATAGGTATAGGGGAGGCTTTCTGGAAAATGTTTGTGGTTTTAGCTTCGGTTCTCAAAAAGTGAATTTGGACTTGAACTTGGCCATGTGGCCAAGACATTGTAGTTCAGACATAAGCTGATCCTCCCTCTGTAGATTTTACTTCACATTACGTAGTGAAAAAGCTGCCTCATTGAAACCAACACTGGTAGGCTATTCTCAACATGGTGGCGGGGAGAAATGGTGGCCTGGAGTTGCGTTTCTGTCAGGAATGTGTCTCCCTTCTCATCCCTCCATTGGCCTAGATAATGTATCCATAAAGTGTTAAGTATTTCACAGTTCACAAAAATATTTTTTCCACATGCCCCTTGTCCCATGATCTTCACAACGGATCTGCGAGGAGGCAGGTGGAACGGATATTTGTGCACTTTGCACTGGAAGAGACAGTGTTTTGGAGGTTTCACACATGGCCAATGTCATGTGTGGATGTTAAGAAGCAGCAGTGGAATTGGAGTGGGATATTCTGACCTTCAATCACATGTTCTCCCCATGATGTGACTCCGTCTCTGTTGTTGTTGTCGTTAGGTGCTGTTGCGTTGGCTCTGACTCATAGCGACCCTAGGTACAACAGAACGAAACACTGCCTGGTCCTGCACCATCCTCACAATTGTCATTATGCTTGAGCCCATTGTTGCAGCCACTGTGTCAGTCCATCTCTTTGAGGGTCTTCCTCTTTTTTGTGACCCTCTACTTTACCAAGCAGGATGTCTTTCTCCAGAAACTGGGTTAGATGTTATATAAGAAAGCAACCATGCTTGGGAAGAGGAGCAGAAATGCAGTAATTTAGAGGAACAGAATGGTTCCAGGCTGTCTTCATAATCTTTTATGCTTGAGTCCATTGTTACAACTCTTATGCCAATCCATCTCACTTAGAATCTCCCTCGATTTCACTGACCCTCTACCAGCCCAGAGGTACTTTTCTAGCAATTGGTTTTTTCAGATGACATGTCCAAAGTAAGCAAACCAAAGTCTCTTCGTCCTCAACTCTAAGGAACTTTCTGGTTGTATTTCTCCTTAGACAGATTTGTTGGTTCTTCTGGCAGTCCATGGTATATTCAATATTCCTCACCAATACCACAATTCAAATGTATCAATTCTTATGTCCTCCTTGTATGGAATCTGTTTCTCTGTACATCTCTTTTAATGCCACTGAGCAAGTGCATGGGTTCATTGATGTACCAAGGGATGTATATTTACGTGATACATTGACCCAGTTCTCTTGCCATTAAGACTGAAAATATTTGTTTCCTTTATTATTGGGTAACAACACTAAATTGTAGTTGTCTTGGGTACCTGGTATTGCTATAACAGAAATACCACATGTGGATGGCTTTAATAAACAGAACTTTATTCTCTTACGGTCCGGTAGGCTAGAAGTCCAAATTCAGGGCATCGGCACCAGGGGAAGTCTTTCTCTCTCTGTCGGCTCTGGAGGACGGTCCTTGTCATTAATCTTCCCCTGGTCAAAGAGCTGCTCAGGACAGGGACCTTGGGTCCAAAGGATGAGCTCTGCTCCTGGTGCTTCTCTCTCAGTGGTGTGAAGTTCCCCCGTCTCTCTGCTCACTTCTTTCTTTTGTATCTCAGAAGAGACTGGCTTAAGACGCTGTCTAATCTTGTAGATCTCCTCAATATAACTGCCACTAATCCACTTCGTTACATCACAGTGGTAGGATTTACAGCACATAGGGGAATCACGTCAGATGACAAAATGATAGTCAATCACACGATACTGGGAATCATGACCTAGCCAAGCTGACAGATATTTGGGGAGGCACAATTCAACCCATGACAGTGGTTCTAATTTTTTTGCTGTTAGTAAATTTTCTGAAGTATTTTTTCTCCCATTTTTCTGCTTCAAAAAATCTTTGCACTCTAAAATCTGGGATATTTTTGAAATTACAAAGGGATTCCTTAGGGAATAGCTTTACTTCAAAAGTGGAATTTTAGTTTTAATTAGTTAGTTATTAACTGGTTAATTTTCAAGGCAATCTGATTCCAAAATGCCATCCAAAATATGACCTCTGTATTTTTCAGTTTTCAAGGAGACTGTTTATAGGTAAATACATTCTTATCTAGAAAAACTTGGTGGGGTTCTCTAAAAATATTGGTTGTGTCTAATTTTTATTAACACATACAACTTCTAAGGACAGTTAAGAAATTAAAAAAAAATTGTAGTTGTCTAGATATTAATTCGCCAAAGTGTCCGGTTGATGGCTATGGATTGACTTTGTATAATAAAACTCTTTTTTTCCCCAGAATTCCACAACTAGAAATATACAAATTGTCGATATTCTATACTGTTAGCATTACATAGATTTTTAATACTCATATTAGAATTATTTGCCTATGAGCCAACAGTGAGGCTGTCTCAGGTTGACCATATATTGCATGGTGACTAGTTAAAAATATTTGATAATATGATTTTCTCTTCTACATAAATTGACATTAAAAATCCAGTCCAAGAGCTGGCATAGAGCTGCCATGGACACAAAGCTATTTTTATAATAAAGATAAAACCAGCATCATTGCTTCATAATGATGTTTTGAGAATGTTCTGAATAGAAATGAACACTCCATTGTTCTAAAAAACACTGAGGTTATTAACCAAAGACAGTCAATTAACCCTTTTATGGATAAATTATTATTTTTTTGGAATTTTCTGGTGATGCAAAGTTTTTTCCACTAATGGAATGAAAGCTGAATCATTGTTTGCTGGTAGTGTTTTTTTATTTGAAAAAGTGGGATGACAATTGCAAATGGGACATATTGGTCCCATGTTCAATAAAGCACATCACACATGTGGTACATATTGGTCCAATGGGGCATTACACATCCTGGTTACACTTCAGCCATAAAAGATCTTAATCAGCTTTCCAAAAGTACACACAAAATGTTAAATAAACATTGCACTTGCTGCACATAATTGTTATCAATTTGATTTAGAGTGGACCATATCGATCCCATGTTCCATGATGCACATCGCACATGTGGGACCTATTGGTCACATGGCCCCGGGAGTGCTTCACACACTGCATTCCCAAATGCCAGCAATGGTACCTTCCCAATAACACAAAGGAAATAGTACACATACTTGCAAGCTTTGTCTCACTGGACAGAAGCCAAAAAACACGAAAGTTTCACACAATCACTCCTCCGGGAAGCATCCCCTCATTCGAGTGGCTCTCGGCACTCAAATGTGGTGCAAATCAACTTCCTTGTCTTTTAGGCAGTCGCACCAGTATGTGCCATGACACCAGAATGTACTAAAGTGGCTCAAATGCCTAGCATTAAACGTCCAAGGGTGAAAACATGTAACAGGAGCATTATCCCTTGGTCCATGAAAGGGTTAAGGAAAAATTAAAAAGGAGACTCTATTTGGATTAATGAAGAAGGGAAAAGTCTCATTTTCTGGAAATTACATGATATCTGAAGCCTGACTGAGTTGATCTATAATATTTAATGAAAGCTGACATACCCAAAGCCTTGCAGTAGTAAACTCAAAGAATCACTAAAATAGAAATGGAGAGAAGAAACTCAACATTTTCACAATTCAGCTGGGACCTTTCCTGAATTATTTAGATATGTAGGCTAAATGGCAGAAAACCCCAAAGGCTGTTGCCCATGAGTGCTGTGATTTTTTTTCCCAAAGACAATCTTAGAATTTCTCTCATTTAGTAGATTAATTTTTAATTGAGCTGTCAGTGGTTCACATCTTCAGGGATGCCGTATGAGGGTAGGTAGTATAGAACAGTGTTTTAAGGTGCAGATGGTAAATACCAACTCTATTACTGTGATCGTTAAGGTTGTTTGTCACCTTGGCTGGGCCGTGATTCTCAGTGGTTTGGCAGTTACGATGCAGTTTGGCAGCTGTATGACGATGACAGCTATACACACGGACTTTGCCAAATGGAACACACAGGAATCAAATGGACTATACCTTTAGAAAGAGACGATGGAAAAGCTCAATATCATCAGTCAGAATAGAAAGAGACGATGGAAGAGCTCAACATCATCAGTCAGAACAAGGCCAGGCACTGACTGTGGAACAGACAATCAACTGCTCATGTGTAAGTTCAAGCTGAAACTGAAGAAAATCATTGCAAGTCCACGAGGACCACAATACGACCTTAAGTATATCCCACCGGAATTTAGAGACATCTCAAGAATAGATTTGATGTGTTGAACACTAATGACTGTAGACCAGATGAGTTGTGGAATGACATCAAGGACAGTCATACACGAAAAAAGCAAGAGGTCATTGAAAAGACAGGACAGAAAGAAAAGACCAAGATGGGTGTCAGAGGGGAATCTGAAACTTGCTCTCCAACATTGGGCAGCTAAAGGGAAAGGAAGAAATGATGAAGTAAAACAACTGAACAGATTTCAGAGGGCAGCTCGAGAAGACAAAGCAAAGTATTACAATGACACATGCAAAGACCTGGAGATAGAAAACCAAGAGGGAAGAACATGCTCGACGTTTCTCAAGCCAAAAGAACTGAAGAAAAATTTCAGGCCTCAAGTTGCAGTAGTGAAGGATTCCATGGGGAAAATATTAAACTACGCAGGAAGCATCAAAAGAAGATGGAGGAAATACATAAAGTCATTATACCAAAAAGAATTAATGCATATTCAACGATTTCAAGAGGTGGCATGTGATCAGGAACCGATGGTACTGACAGAAGCCCAAGCTGCTCTGAAGGCATTGGCAAAAAACAAGGCTCCAAGAATTGATGGAATATCAATTGAGATGTTTCAACAAACAGGTGCAGCACTGTAAGTGCACACTTGTCTATGCCAAGAAATGTAGAAGACAGCTTCCTGGCCAACCGACTGGAAGAGATCCATATTTATGCCTATTCTCAAGAAAGGTGATCTGACCAAGTGTGAAAATTGTCAAACAATATCATTAATATCATGCAAGCAAATTTTTTCTGAAGACTATTCAAAAGCGGCTGCAGCAGTATATCAACAGGGAACTACCAGAAATTCAGGCCGGATTCAGAAGAGGATGTGGAATTAGGGATATCACTGTTGTTGTCAGATGGGTCCTGGCTGAAAGCAGAGAATACCAGAAGGATGTTTACCTGTGTTTCATTGACTATGCAAAGGCAATCGACTGTGTGGATCATAACAAATTATGGATAACATTGCGAAGAAAGGGAATTCCAGAACACTAAATTGTGCTCATGAGGAACCTTTACATAGATGAAGAAGCAGTTGTTTGGACAGAACAAGGGGATACTGAGTGGTTTAAAGTCAGGAAAGGTGTGCGTCAGAGTTGTATCCTTTCACCATACTTATTCAATCTGTATGCCGAGCAAAGAATCCGAGAAGCTGGACTATGTGAAGAAGAACAGAGTATCAGGATTGGAGGAAGACTCATTAACAACCTGTGATAGCAGATGATACAACCTTGCTTGCTGAAAGTGAAGAGGACTTGAAGCACTTACTGATGAAGAACAAAGACCGCAGCCTTCAGTATGGATCACACGTCAACATAAAACAAAAATCCTCACAAGTGGACCAATAAGCAACATCATGGTAAACGGAGAAAAGGTTGATGTTGGCAATGATTTCATTTTACTTGGACCCACAATCAACACCCATGGAAACAGCAGTCAAGAAAACAAAAGATACATTACATTGGGCAAATCTGCTGCAAAAGACCTCTTTAAAGTGTTGAAAAGCAAAGATGTCACCTTGAAGACTAAGGTGGGCCTGACCTAAGCCGTGGTATTTTCAATTGCATTGTGCTTGCATGTGAAAGCCGGACAATGAATGAGGAAGACCAAAGAAGAATTGAAGACTTGGAATTGTGGTGTTGGCAAAAATATTGAATATAACATGGACTGCCAAAAGAACAAACAAATCTATCTTGGAAGAAGTACAACCAGAATGCTCCTTAGAAGCAAAGATGGCGAGACTGAATCTTAAATATTTTGGACATGTTGTCAGGAGGGATCAGTCCCTGGAGAAGGACATCATGCTTGGTAAAGTACAGGGTCAGTGGAAAAGAGGAAGGCCCTCAATGAGGTGGATTGGTACAGTGGCTGGAACAATGGGCTCAAGTGTAACAATTGTAAGGATGGTGAAGGACCAGGCAGTGTGTTTGGTTCTGTTGTGCATAGAGTCGCTGTGAGTTGGAACTGACCCGACTGTACCTAACAACAGAACAACAACAATGATGATGTGATCACCTCCATGATGAGATTTGATATCAAAGATAATCTAAGAATTTCTGTCATTTATTAGATTGGTTTTTAATTGAACTATCAGTGGTTTGTGTCTTCAGGGATGCTGTATGAGGGTAAGTAGTAGAGAAAATTGTTTTAGAGTGCAGACGGTAATTACCAACTCTATTGGTGTGATGGTTAAAGTTGTGTGTCACCTTGGCTGGTCCATGACTCTCAGTGGTTTGGCAGTTATGATGTAGTTGGGCAGTCGTACGATGATGTGATCACCTCCATGATGAGATTTGATATAACGTGATCACCTCCATGGTGGGATCTGCTGTGATCAGCTGATCAGTTGAAAGGGAGTTTCCTTGGGAATGTGGCCTGCACCCAGTGTAGGTAGACTTTCTGGCAAGGCTCAAGGTTTTTGCTCACTCTGGATCCTGCAGCTACCCCATTTTTGTCTGATCTCTGGTTCTTATGACTTGAGCTAGCAGGTTACCTGCTGTCTTGCCTGCTGATCTTGGCATTCACCAGTCTCTGCAGCCTGTGAACCAGAGCCCTGCTCTCTGTCCTTTCGATATTGGGTTTGCCAGCCCCTGCAGCTATGTGAATCAGGAGAAGCCTGTATCCTGGCCCATTAGACTTATGATAAGATTTGGCCAATGAAAAACATTGTTTTATGAAGTCAGTGAACAATGAATGAAATGCTGTTTAAATGCTGTCAGAAGAAGAACAAGTAAGCCAAGACTAGAAGCTGGGACAGAGATGGCTCGGTCTGAATACTATGTTGTGTCTGAATGGGAGGTGTAGAGTACAGACAGAAGACTAAACTTGGGGAGTACTGCCCCAGGGGTTAAGAGCTCGGCTGCTAACCAAAAGGTCAGCTGTTCAAATCTATCAGCCACTCCTTTGAAACTGTATGTCGTATAGGGTCTCTACAAGTTGGAATCGATGGCTGCAGGTGTGTGTGTGTGTCTGTGTGCGTGTGTGTCTGTGTGTGTGTATGTGTGTGTGGGCTAGTTGCTGTGAAGTCATTTCCAACTCATTGTGACCCCATGTGTTTCAGAATAGAACCACATTCCATATGGTTTTCAATAGCTGATCTTTCAGAAGTAGATTGACAAGCCTTTCTTCCTAGGTGCCTTTGTGTGGATTTGAACCACCAATCTTCTGGTTAGCAGCTATCTCAGTTATCTAGTGCTGCTACAACAGAAATACCACAAGTGAATGTCTCTAATAAAGAGAAATTTATGCTGTCATAGTCCAGGAGGCTAGAAGTTCAAATTCAGGCTTTCTCTCTCTGTCACCGTATCATAAAATAACGATTGCAAGGCCACCTAACTCTATATAACCCAGCCCCTAACTGAGGATGAAAAACACAGGGTTATTAAAATTATTCTTTATAAACATATTAGGCTACGGAGGGCCAATAACATCTTGCAGAAGTTCTTAGGCTGCCTTTCATATATGACACCTGAGCTCCAACCAGGAGGATATTTGTGGTGATCAAATAATAAACCTGGTGTTGCTCCAGAAATTTAGAGAAAGGCAGTTGGCCTCCACCTTGCACAGAAATGAATCCTGATACTCAGCTCAGCTTCTGGTAAGGAATTAACCTTGGAAGTCATCCAGGAGGTAAACTCAAGTTTTATTTTGACTACAGAGTGACTGCTTCCTAGTCATCGTCACCACCATCATCACCATTACCACTGTCATCATCCCCACTGCCATCGTCATCACAATCATCATCATCACCACCATCACCATCATTATCACCATCATCCTCACCTTCATCATCACCATTATCACCACCATCACCATCACTATCATCACCATCATCATCTTTATGATTACCACCATTATGACCACCATTACCATCATCGTTACCATCATCAGTGCCATCATCATGACCTTCATCACCATCACCATTATCACAGCCATCACTGTCATCATCACCACCATCATTATCACCATCATCATCACCACCACCAACTTCATCACCATTACCATTATCACCACCATCACCATCATCATTGTTACCATCATCACTGCCGTCATCATGACCTCCATCACCATCACCATTCTCACAACCATCACCATCATCACCATCATTTCCACCATCATCATCACCATCATCAACACCATCAATATCATCATCACCAATATCATTGTCATCAACACTTCCACCATCACTCGTCTGATCTTTCCTGTTGAGAAAGCATTTTCATGTGATTTCTTGTTAGATGTAAATGGCGTGGCTGATTTCTGTCTTCAAGAACAGTAGGTGAAATGGGCGGGAAACTTGAGACTGATTAACAGTGAACAAGAGTTAAGTGCTGGCTTAATTACAATATATAAACACTCAGGAGTTTATAAGGGAAAGTGCCTTAGCACTGAAGAAAAATGAAAGACATTAGGAGCAAACTTCTCGGAGAAGTGAGACAGTAAAATGCATTTTGGCTTCTTTTAGACATGTCGGCAGAAAACAGCAATTACTAGAAAAGATGTCATGTTGGTAGAGGGTCAGCAGAAATAAGGGAAGCCTCTATGAGATGGGCTGACACAACAGCCACAAAAATGAGCCCGAACAACGATGGGCTCAAACACACAAACAGTCATGAAAATGACGTGGGAGTGGGCATTTCGTTCTCTTCGTTCTGTATAAGGTCGCCCTGAGTCTGAGCTGACTCAACAGCAACTACCAGCAACAGGGCTCCCCTGAAAGCAGAAGGAACGGTTTGAGGGCAGGCCATTTACGTAGGAACGTGGTCTACGGAAGTAAGAGTCTAAGACACAGGGAGTGAGATAGAGAAGGGGGAACGGCCAGTACAAAGATGCTTCATCGGTGGTGCAAATGGTCAAGCCCTCAACTGCAATCTGAAAGGTTGGCGTTTCAAACCCCCCCCAGAGGATTCTGAGAAGGCGGCCTGGTGACCTGCTTCTGAAAGTTGACAGCCACCGAAAGCCTTATGGAGCAGTTGTACTCTGCGCACACAGGGTCGCCATGAGTCGTGTCCACCTGATGGTAGCTAACAACAACAACAGAAGACTGGATCAATCCACTGGGGACCTTCGTAGCAACGTTTTGAAATGCATCTCAGAACTGTCCACCTGCGGCCCAAAGGGAGCAACGATGATCTCCTGACTCTTGTTGACCATCGGCCAAGGGAGACCTCATGTGTGTTTACAGCTGTATGATTTGAAGTTGCATATCCGTGAGTACAAAGCTGGCTTTGCAGATGTCTCATTTTGAGGTGTCATAGGAACCCCTAGGCAGGCAGAAGGAAAGGAACACTCTCCAATTGTACCCAAGTGAGTCACTGGGTGGCACAAATGCTTAAGGCACTCAGCTGCTAACTGGAAGGTTGGAGGTTCAAGGCCACCCAGAGGTGCCTCAAAAGAAAGGTCTGCAGGTCTACATGCAAAAAATCACCCATTGCAAATGCTGTGGAGCACAGTTCTCCTCTGACACACATGGGGCCCACACGAATCGGAGGCAACTCTACGGCAGCTGGTAAAGCACCGTAGCTGTGGTGGCTGGAGTTGAGAGGATATTGAAGCAGTACACACAAGATTTCTAACACGACCACATTATAGAAGTATCCATTCCATTCTTTATTAATGATACTCTTTCAAAAAAATACATACTTTTTCTTAATGCCAGCGAGGGGGGAATTTAACTTCGTTTTTTCTTGACAGGCAACCTTAAGATAACTGCTTAGTCTCTTAAATGACGATGAAAAGATTTGTATTAATTGGAAGATTATAAATATAGCCAGACACTCATTTTATTATTTGCATATTCTACAGTCTACTTTTCAAATAAGCCTTAACAAAGTTGATACCGATTTTTAATAAATAAAACAAATTAACGCCTCACAACATTGGAGTTAGAGCTTTTGGAGCGGATTTTCTTTCTAGACTATTAATCTTTATTATTTTTTTTTAGGCTCTCTTTTCTTAGAGTTCAGATAAGAAATATGCCTTTAAATAATACGTGATTTTTGAAAGAAAAAAGACGTACATTTTAGAGCGAGAATTGCAGTTATGTGAGTGATGGGTAGCCTGATAATGTGTATGAAAAGGCAACTTACCTAAAATGTCAGATTGAGATTAAAGTAGTGGCTCTTAACCTTGGCTGTGTATTAGAATCACCTGAAGTATTTTTGTTGTTGTTTTGTTGTTCAGGCCACATCCCAGAGATATTCCATCAGATGCTTCCCAACAGACCCCAATGTACAGCTAAGACTGAGAACTATTGGTCTAGAGAACTATTTCTCAGACTTTAATATGCATTGGAATCTCCCAGTTATCTTGTCAAAACGGAAGGTCTAATCTAGTTGATCTGAGGTTGGGGCTGAGATTCTGCATTTCTAACAAGCTCCAGTAATTCCTGTTGTTACGGGTTGAGTTGTGTCCACCCATAAAAATAGGTTGTGGTCCTAACTCCTGGTACCTGTGACCTGGTTTGGAAATGTGACCTTTGAAGATGTTATCAGTTAGGTTAGCATGAGGTCATACTGGGGTAAGGTGCGTCCCAATCCTGTATGATCAGTGTCCTTATAAAAGAGAAGATACACAGAGACAAGGGAGATAGCGGAAGGACACCGAGTGATGCTGCAGCTGAAAGCTGAGGAATGCCTGGGACCAGCAGACGTTAGGAGAGACAAGGGAGAGTTCCTGACCCAGAGCCCTCAGAAGGAATCTACACAGCCGATACCCTGACTCAGACTTCCACTTCAGAACTGAGAGACAATAAATTTCGTTCTTACAATCCACCCAGTTTGCAGTCTTTTGTTATGGTGGCCCTGGGAGGTTAACACACCCAAGCTGCTAGTCTGTGAACCACACCGGAGGAGCAAGGGCAAGTGCTTGGACAACTGACCACATGATTGTCTGATTGAAAATGGCCAATACCAGTCCATTTCAGCAGTCTGAATCCAGCAGCCACTTATTGGAAACCCTACGGGGCAGTTCTACACTGTCCTGTAGGGCTGCTATGAGTTGGAATCGACTCGATGGCAGTGGGTTTGTTTTTTTGGAAGGGGCTGAGTATTGCTGCTATTTTCACAAAAATAATCTTAAAGGTCTGCAATCCTTATTAAAGCAAGTCAGCTGGAATGTTCTCTAGTTGTTCTTCTCATCGTAAGAATATGCTTTATGGTTGGATACCATCATTTTAAATATTCATGCAACCTCAGTTTAAACTCAGCTAAAGAAGAGTTTCCTTGCCAGTAAATAAAGCATAAAGTCCAAAGGAAGCAGTCTGAATACAGACTGAACCAGTAAAGTCTTACCTCTTGAACACGAGTGGCTTCGGAAGTGTGTCCTTTCTCCATATCCTAGCTTTTGCTCTGTGGCATTCAGGCTCAGCTATTGCAGTGTGCTATGAATGGAAGCCTTTTACCCTGGCACACAGTATTGAAAATTTAGCAATTGACCCTGTGATCTGATTGACAGGCCTGCATCAACTGTCTGCAAAGTAGCTTAGTGGCGTTTATTTTTCCATATAAAAACCAGAGGTATTAAAATGCGGCACAGCACAATTTACTCCAGCTTAGTGACAACTGATTAACTACTTGGGTCCAATTTAGAATAACTCATTTCTACTAGAGATAGCCCATAAATCTTAAATTGAAGAGGACACAAATCCCCAGTGCCTTCTAGAGAATGGAATTTACATCATTTCCCTGCAAAAGACTCTCTGAAAAGTATTTGCTATTTGGAAGGGGACAGTTGGTCGAAATTACATAAAACATAAAAAAAAAAAAAAAAGGATTTTCATGTTGCAACTGAAGAAAGCTGAAATCAGGTGAATGATTAACTTAAATTTCTGAGTTTCTTGCCAAGAAAACAAGAAGACACTGAGGAACTTAACATTCCCACCGATCTCAAGGTATATACCGGATGTCCATGTCAGAAAGATAAGATTTTTTTTCTCCCCAATAAATTGAATCATTTGAAAAGGCCCTGTCTGTGACTTTGAGAAAATCGCTAAATGGGTTTGACTTTTTCAAAAACCCATTTGGCATACAGAGCGGGAGATGTGGCATGGCCTTTCTCAAAGAGATGCCTGTTCTTAACAAAAAATTATCTAATCTGTTTCCTGAGTTCGTTCATCTTTACTTGATTAAGAATATAATTGTTTTCCCTGCTCACTCAGAGTAAACTGTTTAAAGGCCCGCCGAATAAATAAATGTGGGTGTGTGTCTTATAGGAGCCAGAGGCAGGACACGGCTGGGAGAAAATCATGGAAAAAACAGGGCAAGGGGAGGCTGGGGACTCATCAGGAAGAGTGGGTAGTGGGAGGGAAGTGAAAAGACCAGCCGCATGATACCCAAAACCCATTGCTCTCAAGTCCATTCCGACTCCTAGCGACCCTATAGGACAGAGTAGAACTGCCCGGTAGAGTTTCCAAGGAGGGCCTGGTGGATTCAAACTGCCGACCCTTTGGTTAGCAGCCGTAGCGCTTAACCACCATGCAACCAGGGTTTCTAGCTGCATGATAATTGGAGCCGTATCATAGTCACATCCATTTATCTGTGAAAGACCCCCACAGGGGAGCGCCGTGTTATTGAACACTCATTCCGCTCCCCACTTCCGCCGATTGCTGTTGTGGTCGAAAATAAGAACTTAACCAAAATCTAATTCTTACTTTTGCTTTGCCTGTCCAAGGAAGGCTCAGACACCACCCTCCTGTCAGTGGAGGCTTGTGTGTTGCTGTGATGCTGAACAGGTTTCCAAGGAGCTTCAGACCAAGACAGACTAGGAAGAAAGACCTGGCAATCTGCTTCCAAAAATCAGCCAGTGAAACCCAATGGCCCAGTTCAAAACCAATCATGGGAATGGAGCAGGACCAGCCAGCGTTTTGTTTTGTTGTGTGTGGGGTCACCATGAGTCAGGGCCAACTCGACGGCAGCTAGCAACAACAAGAGCGTTTAAGGAAGAGAGATAAAAGATATGTAGTTGTCGTTGTGGGCTGCTGTCGAGTCATCCCCCGACTCATGGAGACCCCATGTAGAATAGAACTACTCCACTGCCTTCTCTTGGCTGTAATATTTACCAAAGCGGATCACCAGGCCTTCTTCCACAGAACCTATGAGCAAGTTCAAGTAGCCATTCTTTAAGTTAGCCAAAAAAAAAAAAAAAAAAAAAACCCATTGCCATTGAGTCAATTCTGACTCATAGCGACCCTATAGGACAGGGTAGAACTGCCCCATAGGGTTTCCAAGGAGTGCCTGGTACATTCAAACTGCCGACATTTTGGTCAGCGGCTGTAGCACTTAACCACTGAGCCACCAAGTTTAAGTTAGCAGCTGATGGCAAATCATTTGTACCACTCAGGCTCCTCTGATAAAAGATAAGCCTTGTGTAATTATAGATAACAACTAGGTCCCATTTGGGAAAGCAAGCATGCAATTAAAACCTGAACTGTTACCTAGTGTTATAATGGAACAAGGGGATTATTGAAGGGCCAAATTTTTTTTTTTTTTTGTAATAGGAAGCATTTGCTTCCTTGTTACTTGCTTCACACTCCCATTTGGCTGCAGCCAGTATCTGCCCACATTTTCTTTCAAAAAGATGCCAAACAAACAAACAAACAAAACCCACTGCCATCAAGTCTATTCCAACTCATAGCTATCCTATAGGGCAGAGTAGAACTGACCCATAGGGTATCCAAGGCTGTAATCATTTTTTTTTATTGTACTTCAGATGAAGGTTTACTGAACAAACTAGTTTCTCTTTAAACGGTTAGTACACACATTGTTGTATGACATTGGTTAACAACCCCACGAAATGTCAACACTCTCCCTCCTCAACCTTGGGTTCCCTACTACCAGCTTTCCTGTCCCCTCCTGCCTCCTAGTCCTTGCTCCTGGGCTGGTGTGCCCTTTAGTCTCATTTCGTTTTTTGGGCCTGTTCAATCTTTGGCTGAAGGGTGAACCTCAGGAGTGACTTCATTACTGAGCTACAAGAGTCACCAGGGGCCATACCCTCAGGGTTTCTCCAGTCTCTGGTCAGGCCAGTAAGTCTGGTCTTTTTTTGTGAGTTAGAATTTTGTTCTACATTTTCCTCCAGCTCTGTCTGGGACCATCTATTGTGATCCCTGTCAGAGCAGTTAGTGGTGGTAGCTGGGCACCATCTCGTTGTACTGGACTCAGTCTGGTGGAGGCCGTGGTAGATGCAAGACAGTAATCTTTACAGAAGCAGACTGCCACATCTTTCTCCTGAGGAGTGGCTGGTGGATTCGAACCGCCGACTTTTCAGATGGCAGCCAAGTGCTTAACCACTGTGCCATCAAGGCTCCTTCGAATAGCAAGCAAAGAGATAAATATTCTAGACAAACCAGCATCGCGTCTGCTTCTGTACCATGTCCGTCTTGGTGTGTTCCTCTTGCCTTCTGTTACTTAATGCTCTTTGCTCAGTAGCCAGTTGCTGTGGTTTATGAATATTAAGTTAAAGTCTTTGTGTGTGTGTGTCTGTGTGTGTGTTTCAAAGTCCCAGACAGAAGCCTCTTTCTTGTAGCTGCCCTTCTCAGCACCTGCCAGCCCCTGACCGTGGAGTGACGTGAACATCAGCATTCAGTGACCAGGACACAGGTAGCTCTCTGCGTCCCCCTCCGCCCCAGATCTCCTTCCAAGTAGCCAGAGCAGCAGAGCACACAATTCCAAACCTGCACGTCTTGCGCTCTCTGGCACGCACCATCCATCTGGAAAGAAATGCTGCCACCTCTGAGCATGCACAAAAAGAAAAAGGCAGCTGCGGGCTGGGTCCCCAGCCCCAATCAGCTGCCACCTATAAGTAACTCCCATCATCATCTCTTGGAGCACCGTAGAGAATCCATTAACCCATTGTTCACAGCTCAACATATTCTGTCTAAACGTGACCATATCAAAGCCCAGCGTGTTTCTTTGCAGTTTGGTGGTGAGTCATGGTCATGCATCGATGTTAAGTAAATTCTGCCGTGTATTGACATCTCTGTCAGATGCATTTCAATTACAGATCCTACAGAAAAGAGGAAAAGGTGAAGAGCCTGTTGGGCCTTCTTTAAGTGTTTTTATTACCTTGTGGTGAGCAGAACTTGGTCAGGTTTTTTAAAGACTCCCAAATAAGCCTTACAGAGCAGGCAGCTTTATCACAAGCACAACTCTTTGTACTTGGGCGTGGGGATTGACAGGGAGGGCTCTGTCCACCTTATCATCTTCCCAGGAGCGTGCTACAGAGGGTGAAGAAATGGGCAATGGGAGGAACGTAGTGGTGACTTTGATTTACGTCTTTGCCACCTCGCTTTGGCTAGGGAGCTCCCTAAAGATGGGTGGTCTGAACCCACTCGGTGGCATCGCCAAAGAAAAGGCCTGTTGATCTGCGCCCATTAAGACTACAGCCAAGAAATCCCTGTGGAGCACAGCTCTATTCTGGCACATACGGGGTCGCCACGAATAGGAATGGGCTCAGGGACAACTGACGACAACACCTTCAAGACAAACCCAGCGACGGAATCTCTACATTTCAGTGGCAAACGGTCATAACCGGTGGCATTTTTCATCCAGGTTACAGGGGTGAAAGTTCATTCTATTTACATGATTTTCGTAAATTTTTTTCCGTCGCCCCCTCCCTTGAATCACAAACCAGATACGATGGAGTCAGATCTGACTCCCGGCATCGCTATGTGTGTCAGAGTAGAGCTGTGCTCCCTGGGGTTTTCCATGGCTGATTTTTCAGAGGTAGATCACCAGGCCTTCCTTCCGAGGTACCTCTGGGTACAATAACCAGGCCTTCCTACCGAGGTAACTCTGGATACAGTCACAAGGCCTTCCTTCCTAGGTACCTCTGGGTACAGTCACCAGGCCTTCCTTCCGAGGTACCGCTAAGTAGAGTCACCAGGCGTTCCTTCCGAAGTACCTCTGGGTACAGTCACCAGGCCTTCTTTGCGAGGTACCTCTGGGTACAGTCACCAGGACTTCCTTCCGGCGTACCTCTGGGTACAGTCACCAGACCTTCCTTCCGAGGTACTTCTGGGTACAGTCACCAGGCCCACCTTCCGAGGTACCTCTGGGTACAGTCACCAGGCTGTCCTTCCGAGGTACCTCTGGGTACAGTCTCCAGGCCTTCCTTCCGAGGTACCTCTGGTTACACTCACCAGGTCCTCCTTCCAACGTATCTCTGGGTACAGTCACCAGGCCTTCCTTCCGAGGCATCTCTGGGTACAGTCACCAGGCTTTCCTGCCGAGGCTCCTCTGGGTACAGTCACCAAGCCTTTCTTCCGAGGTACCTCTGGGTACAGTCACCAGACCTTCCTTCAGAGGTACCTCTGGGTAGAGTCACCAGGCCTTTATTCCGAGGTACCTCTGGGTACACTAACCAGGCCTTCCTTCTGAAGTACCTCTGGATACACTCACCAGGCCTTCCTTCTGACGTAACTCTGGGTACAGTCACCAGGCCTTTCTTTCGAGGTACCTCTGGGTACAGTCAGAAGGGCTTCCTTCTGAGTTACCTCTGGGTAGAGTTACCAGGCCTTCCTTCCGAGGTACCTCTGGGTACAGTCACCAGGCCTTCCTTCTAAAGTACCTCTGGGTACAGTCACCAGGCCATCCATCTGAGATAACTCTGGGTACAGTCACCAGGCCTTCCTTCCGAGGTAACTCCAGGTACAATCACCAGGCCTTCCATCCGAGGTACCTCTGGGTACAGTCACAAGGCCTTCCTTCTAAAGTATCTCTGGGTAGAGTCACCAGGCCATCCTTCTGAGGTACCTCTGGGTACAGTCACCAGGCCTTCCTTCTGAGATACCTCTGGGTACAGTCACCAGGCCTTCCTTCTGCGGTACCTCTGAATGCAGTCACCAGGCCTTCCTTCCCAGGTACCTCTGAGTATGGTCATCAAGCCTTCCTTCCGAGGTACCTCTGGGTACGGTCAACAGGCCTTCCTTCCGAGGTACCTCTGGGTGCGGTCACCAGGCCTTCCTTCCCAGGTACATCTGGGTACAATCACCAGGCCTTCCTTCCGAGGTTTCTCTGGGTACAGTCACCAGGCCTTCCTTCCGAAGTACCTCTGGGTATAGTCACCAGGCCTTTCTTCTGAGGTAATTCTGGGTACAGTCACCAAGCCTTTCTTCTGAAGTACCTCTGGGTACACTCACCAGTCCTTCCTTCCGAGGTATTTTTGGGTACAGTCACCAGGCATTTCTTAAGAGGTAACTCTGGGTACACTCACCAGGCTTTCCTTCTGAAGTACCTCTGGATACAGTCACCAGGCCTTGCTTCTGAGGTACCTCTGACTACAGTCACCAGGCCTTCCTTCCGAGGTACCGCTAAGTAGAGTCACCAGGCGTTCCTTCCGAAGTACCTCTGGGTACAGTCACCAGGCCTTCTTTGCGAGGTACCTCTGGGTACAGTCACCAGGACTTCCTTCCGGCGTACCTCTGGGTACAGTCACCAGACCTTCCTTCCGAGGTACTTCTGGGTACAGTCACCAGGCCCACCTTCCGAGGTACCTCTGGGTACAGTCACCAGGCTGTCCTTCCGAGGTACCTCTGGGTACAGTCTCCAGGCCTTCCTTCCGAGGTACCTCTGGTTACACTCACCAGGTCCTCCTTCCAACGTATCTCTGGGTACAGTCACCAGGCCTTCCTTCCGAGGCATCTCTGGGTACAGTCACCAGGCTTTCCTTCCGAGGTAACTCTGGGTACAGTCACCAGGCTTTCCTGCCGAGGCTCCTCTGGGTACAGTCACCAAGCCTTTCTTCCGAGGTACCTCTGGGTACAGTCACCAGACCTTCCTTCAGAGGTACCTCTGGGTAGAGTCACCAGGCCTTTATTCCGAGGTACCTCTGGGTACACTAACCAGGCCTTCCTTCTGAAGTACCTCTGGATACACTCACCAGGCCTTCCTTCTGACGTAACTCTGGGTACAGTCACCAGGCCTTTCTTTCGAGGTACCTCTGGGTACAGTCAGAAGGGCTTCCTTCTGAGTTACCTCTGGGTAGAGTTACCAGGCCTTCCTTCCGAGGTACCTCTGGGTACAGTCACCAGGCCTTCCTTCTAAAGTACCTCTGGGTACAGTCACCAGGCCATCCATCTGAGATAACTCTGGGTACAGTCACCAGGCCTTCCTTCCGAGGTAACTCCAGGTACAATCACCAGGCCTTCCATCCGAGGTACCTCTGGGTACAGTCACAAGGCCTTCCTTCTAAAGTATCTCTGGGTAGAGTCACCAGGCCATCCTTCTGAGGTACCTCTGGGTACAGTCACCAGGCCTTCCTTCTGAGATACCTCTGGGTACAGTCACCAGGCCTTCCTTCTGCGGTACCTCTGAATGCAGTCACCAGGCCTTCCTTCCCAGGTACCTCTGAGTATGGTCATCAAGCCTTCCTTCCGAGGTACCTCTGGGTACGGTCAACAGGCCTTCCTTCCGAGGTACCTCTGGGTGCGGTCACCAGGCCTTCCTTCCCAGGTACATCTGGGTACAATCACCAGGCCTTCCTTCCGAGGTTTCTCTGGGTACAGTCACCAGGCCTTCCTTCCGAAGTACCTCTGGGTATAGTCACCAGGCCTTTCTTCTGAGGTAATTCTGGGTACAGTCACCAAGCCTTTCTTCTGAAGTACCTCTGGGTACACTCACCAGTCCTTCCTTCCGAGGTATTTTTGGGTACAGTCACCAGGCATTTCTTAAGAGGTAACTCTGGGTACACTCACCAGGCTTTCCTTCTGAAGTACCTCTGGATACAGTCACCAGGCCTTGCTTCTGAGGCACCTCTGGGTACAGTCACCAGGCCTTCCTTCTGAGGTACCTCTGGGTACAGTCACCAGGCCTTCCTTGGGAGTTACCCAGGGTACAGTCACCACGCCTTTCTTCCGAGGTACCTGTAGGTACAGTCATCAGGCCTTCCTTCTGAGGTATCTCTGGGTAAAGTCCCCAGGCCTTCCTTCCGAGGTACCTCTGGGCAGAGTAACCAGGCCTTTCTTCTAAAGTACCTCTGGGTGGAGCCTCCAGGGCATCCTTCTGAGGTACCTCTTGGTACAGCCACCAGGCCTTACTTTTGAGATACCTCTCGATACAGTCACCAGGCAATCCTTCTGCAGTACCTCCGAGTACACTCACCAGGCCTTCTTCCAGGTACCTCTGTGTACAGTCACCAAGCCTTCCTTCCCAGGTACCTCTGGGTACGGTCAACAGGCCTTCCTTCCAAGGTACCTCTGGGTGCGGTCACCAGGCGTTCCTTCCAAGGTACCTCTGGGTGCGGTCACCAGGCGTTCCTTCCAAGGTACATCTGGGTACAATCACCAGGCCTTCCTTCCGAGGTACCTCTGGGTACAGTCACCAGGCTTTCCTTCGGAAGTACCTCTGGGTACAATCACCAGGCTCTCCTTCTGACTTAGCTCTGGGTACAGTCACTAGGCCTTCCTTCCGAGGTACCTCTGGGTACAGTCACCAGGCCTTTCTTCCGAGGTGCTTCTGTGTACAGTCGCCAGGCCTTCCTTCCGAGGTACCCCTGGGTACAGTCACCAGGCCTTTCTTCCGAGGTACGTCTGGGTACAGTCTCCAGGCCTTCCTTCCGAAGTACCTGTGGGTACAGTCATCAGGACTAGTTTCCGAGGTACCTCTGGGTACACTCACCAGGCCGTTCTTACGAGGTACCTCTGGTTACAGTCTCCAGTCGTTCCTTCTGAGGTACCTATGGGTACAATCACCAGGCGTTCCTTCAGGGGTACCTCTGGGTACAGTCAAAGGCCTTCCTTCTGAGGTTCATCTGGGTACAGTCACTCCTTCTTCTTTCTCAGTTCCCTCTGGGTACAGTCACCAGGCATTTCTTCTGAAGTCCCTCTGGATACAGTCACGAGGCCTTTCTTCCGAGGTCCCTCTGGATACAGTCAACGGCCTTCCTTCTGAGGTACCTCTGGGTACAGCACCCGGGCTTATTTCTGAGGTCCCTCTGGGTACAGTCACCAGGCCTTCCTTCCGAGGTACCTCTAGGTACAATCACCAGGCCTTCCTTCTGAGGTACCTCTGGGTACAGTCACGAGGTCTTTCTTCTGAGTTAGCTCTGGGTACAGTCACCAGGCCTTTCTTCCGAGGTACTTCTGTGTACAGTCACCAGGCCTTCCTTTCGGAGGTATCTCTAGGAACAATCACCAGGCCTTCCTTCTGAGGTACCTCTGGGTACAGTCACCAGGGATTCCTCCCGAGGTACCTCTGTTTAGAGTCACCAGGCATTTCTTCCGAGTTACCTCTGGGTACAGTCACCAGGCCTTCCTTCGGAGGTAACTCTGGCTACAGTCAGCAGGCCTTCCTTCCGAGGTACCTCTGGTTACAGTCACCAGGCTTTCCTTGGGAGTTACCCTGGGTACAGTCACCAATCCTTTCTTCCGAGTTATCTCTAGGTACAGTCACCAGGCCTTCCTTCCGACGTACCTCTGGGTACAGTCACCAGGCCTTCCTTCCGAGGTACCTCTGAGTACAGTCACCCGGCCTTTCATAAGGGGTACGTCTGGGTAGAGTCATCAGGCCTTCCTTCTGAGGTACTTCTCGGAACAGTCACCAGGCCTTTCTTCCGAGGTACCTCTGGCTGCAGTCACCTGGCTTTCCTTGGGAGATACCCTGGGTACAGTCACCACGCCTCATTCGGACTTACCTCTAGGTACAGTCACCAGGCCTTCCTTCCGAGGTACCTCTGGGTACAGTCACCAGGCCTTCCTTCTCAGGTACGTCTGGGTACAGTCACGAGGTATTTCTTCTGAGGTACCTCTGAGTACAGTCACCAGGCCTTCCGTTCCAGGTACCTCTGGGTACAGTCAGCAGGGCTTCCTTCCGAGGTACCTCTGGGTAGTGTCATCAGGCATTTCTTCCCAGGTATCTCTGGGTACACTCACCAGGCTTTTCTTCTGAGGTACCTATGGGTAGAGTCAACAGGCCTTCCTTCAGAGGTATCTCTGGGTACAGTCACACGACTTTCTTTCTGAGGTCCCTCTGGGAACAGTCTCTAGGCCTTTCTTCTGAGGTACCTCTGGGTACAGTCACCAGGCCTTTCTCACGAGGTACCTCTGGGTACAGTCACCAGGCATTCCTTCAGAGTTAGCTCTGGGTACAGTGACCAGGCCTTCCTTCCGAGGTACCTCTGGGTACAGTCATCATGCCTTCCTTCTGAGGTACCACTGGGTACATTCACGAGGTTTTTCTTCTGGGGTACCTCTGAGTACAGTCACCAGGCCTTTCTTCGGAGGTACGTCTGGGTAGTCACCAGGCCTTCCTTCCAAGGTACCTCTGGGTAGAGTCACCAGGCCTTCCTTCCGAGGTACCTCTGGGTACACTCACCAGGCCTTTTTTCCGTGGTACCTCTGAGTACAGTCACCAGGCATTCCTTCTGAGGTACCTCTGGGTACAGTCACCAGGCCTTCCTTACGAGTTACCTCTGGGTACAGTCACCAGGCCTTCCTTCTGCGGTACCTCCGAGTACTGTCACCAGGCCTTCCTTCCCAGGTACTTCTAAGTACCGTCACCAAGCATTTCTTTCGAGGTACCTCTGGGTACGATCACCAGGCCTTCCTCCGAGGCACTTCTGAGTTAAGCCACCAGGCTTTCCTTCCAAAGTACCTCTGGGTACAATCACCAGGCGCTCCTTCTGAGTTAGCTCTGGGTACAGTCACTAGGCCTTCCTTCCGAGGTACCTCTGGGTACAGTCACCAGGCCTTTCTTCCGAGGTGCTTCTGTGTACAGTCGCCAGGCCTTCCTTCCGAGGTACCCCTGCGTACAGACACCAGGCCTTCCTTCCGAGGTACCTCTGACTACAGTCACCAGGCCTTTCTTCCGAGGTACGTCTGGGTACAATCTCCAGGCCTTCCTTCCGAAGTACCTGTGGGTACAGTCATCAGGACTAGTTTCCGAGGTACCTCTGGGTACACTCACCAGGCCGTTCTTACGAGGTACCTCTGGTTACAGTCTCCAGTCGTTCCTTCTGAGGTACCTATGGGTACAATCACCAGGCGTTCCTTCAGGGGTACCTCTGGGTACAGTCAAAGGCCTTCCTTCTGAGGTTCATCTGGGTACAGTCACTCTGCCTTCTTTCTCAGTTCCCTCTGGGTACAGTCACCAGGCCTTTCTTCCGAGGTCCCTCTGGATACAGTCAACGGCCTTCCTTCTGAGGTACCTCTGGGTACAGCACCCGGGCTTATTTCTGAGGTCCCACTGGGTACTGTCACCAGGCCTTCCTTCCGAGGTACCTCTAGGTACAATCACCAGGCCTTCCTTCTGAGGTACCTCTGAGTACAGTCACCAGACCTTCCTTTCCAGGTACCTCTGGGTACAGTCAGCAGGGCTTCCTTCCGAGGTACCTCTGGGTAGTGTCATCAGGCATTTCTTCCCAGGTATCTCTGGGTACAGTCACCAGGCCTTCCTTCAGAGGTACATCTGGGTACAGTAACCAGGCATTCCTTCTAAGGTATCCCTGGGTAAAGTCCCCAGGCCTTCCTTCCGAGGTACCTCTGAATACAGTCACCAGGACTTTCTTCCGAAGTGCGTCTGGGTACAATCACCGGGCCTTCCTTTCCAGGTACCTCTGGGTACAGTCACCAGGCCTTCCTTCCGAGGTACCTCTGACTACAGTCACCAGGCCTTTCTTCCGAGGTACATCTGGGTACAGTCTCCAGGCCTTCCTTCCGAAGTACCTGTTGGTACTGTCATCAGGACTAGTTTCCGAGGTACCTCTGGGTACACTCACCAGGCCGTTCTGCGAGGTACCTCTGGTTACAGTCTCCAGTCGTTCCTTCTGAGGTACGTATGGGTACAGTCACCAGGCGTTCCTTCAGAGGTACCTCTGCGTACAGTGAAAGGCCTTCCTTCTGAGGTCCCTCTGGGTACAGTCACCCTGCCTTTTTTCTCAGTTCCCTCTGAGTACAGTCAGCAGGCCTTTCTTCCGAAGTCCCCCTGGGCACAGTCACCAGGCCTTTCTTACGAGGTCCCTTTGGGTACAGTCACCAGGCCTTTCTTAGGAGGTACCTCTGGGTAGAGTCACCGCCCTTCCTTCTGAGGTACCTCTGGGTACAGTCACCCGGGATTATTTCTGAGGTCCCTCTAGGTACAGTCACCAGGCTTTTCTTCCGATCTACCTCTGGGTACAGTCACCAGACCTTCCCTCAGAGGTACCTTTGGATACAGTCACCAGCCCTTGTTTCCGAGGTAAGTCTGTGTACCCTCACCAGGCCTTTCTTATGAGGTACCTCCGGGTGCAGTCACCAGGCTTTCCTTCTGAGGTACCTATGGGTAGAGTCAACAGGCCTTCCTTCAGAGGTATCTCTGGGTACAGTCACACGGCCTTCTTTCTGAGGTCCCTCTGGGAACAGTCTCTAGGCCTTTCTTCTGAGGTACCTCTGGGTACAGTCACCAGGCCTTTCTCACGAGGTACCTCTGGGTACAGTCACCAGGCATTCCTTCAGAGTTAGCTCTGGGTACAGTGACCAGGCCTTCCTTCCGAGGTACCTCTGGGTACAGTCATCATGCCTTCCTTCTGAGGTACCACTGGGTACAGTCACGAGGTTTTTCTTCTGGGGTACCTCTGAGTACAGTCACCAGGCCTTTCTTCGAAGATACGTCTGGGTAGTCACCAGGCCTTCCTTCCAAGGTACCTCTGGGTAGAGTCACCAGGCCTTCCTTCCGTGGTGCCTCTGTGTACAGTCACCAGGCCTTCCTTCTGCGGTACCTCCGAGTACTGTCACCAGGCCTTCCTTCCCAGGTACTTCTAAGTACCGTCACCAAGCATTTCTTTCGAGGTACCTCTGGGTACGGTCACCAGGCCTTCCTTCCGAAGCACTTCTGAGTTAAGCCACCAGGGTTTCCTTCCGAAGTACCTCTGGGTAAAATCACCAGGCGCTCCTTCTGAGTTAGCTCTGGGTACAGTCACTAGGCCTTCCTTCCGAGGTACCTCTGGGTACAGTCACCAGGCCTTTCTTCCGAGGTGCTTCTGTGTACAGTCGCCAGGCCTTCCTTCCGAGGTACCCCTGCGTACAGACACCAGGCCTTCCTTCCGAGGTACCTCTGACTACAGTCACCAGGCCTTTCTTCCGAGGTACGTCTGGGTACAGTCTCCAGGCCTTCCTTCCGAAGTACCTGTGGGTACAGTCATCAGGACTAGTTTCCGAGGTACCTCTGGGTACACTCACCAGGCCGTTCTTACGAGGTACCTCTGGTCACAGTCTCCAGTCGTTCCTTCTGAGGTACCTATGGGTACAATCACCAGGCGTTCCTTCAGGGGTACCTCTGGGTACAGTCAAAGGCCTTCCTTCTGAGGTCCCTCTGGGTACAGTCACTCTGCCTTCTTTCTCAGTTCCCTCTGGGTACAGTCAGCAGGCCTTTCTTCCGAGGTCCCTCTGGGTACAGTCAACGGCCTTCCTTCTGAGGTACCTCTGGGTACAGCACCCGGGCTTATTTCTGAGGTCCCTCTGGGTACAGTCACCAGGCCTTCCTTCCGAGGTACCTCTAGGTACAATCACCAGGCCTTCCTTCTGAGGTACCTCTGGGTACAGTCACAAGGTCTTTCTTCTGAGTTAGCTCTGGGTACAGTCACCAGGCCTTTCTTCCGAGGTACTTCTGTGTACAGTCACCAGGCCTTCCTTTCAGAGGTATCTCTAGGAACAATCACCAGGCCTTCCTTCTGAGGTACCTCTGGGTACAGTCACCAGGGATTCCTCCCGAGGTACCTCTGTTTAGAGTCACCAGGCATTTCTTCCGAGTTACCTCTGGGTACAGTCACCAGGCCTTCCTTCGGAGGTAACTCTGGCTACAGTCAGCAGGCCTTCCTTCCGAGGTTCCTCTGGTTACAGTCACCAGGCTTTCCTTGGGAGTTACCCTGGGTACAGTCACCACTCCTTTCTTCCGAGTTATCTCTAGGTACAGTCACCAGGCCTTCCTTCCGACGTACCTCTGGGTACAGTCACCAGGCCTTCCTTCCGAGGTACCTCTGGGTACAGTCACCCGGCCTTTCTGAAGGGGTACGTCTGGGTAGAGTCATCAGGCCTTCCTTCTGAGGTACTTCTCGGAACAGTCAGCAGGCCTTTCTTCCGAGGTACCTCTGGCTGCAGTCACCTGGCTTTCCTTGGGAGATGCCCTGGGTAGAGTCACCACGCCTCATTCGGACTTACCTCTAGGTACAGTCACCAGGCCTTCCTTCTCAGGTACCTCTGGGTACAGTCACGAGGTATTTCTTCTGAGGTACCTCTGAGTACAGTCTCCAGGCCTTCCTTCGGAGGTACCTCCGGGTATAGTCACCAGACCATCCTTCCGAGGTACATCTGGGTACACTCACCAGACCTTTTTCCGCGGTACCTCTGAGTACAGTCACCAGGCATTCCTTCTGAGGTACCTCTGGGTACAGTCACCAGGCCTTCCTTCCGAGGTACCTCTGGGTACAGTCACCATGCCTTCCTTCTGAGATACCTCTGGGTACAGTCAACAGGGCTTCCTTCTGCGGTATCTCCGAGTACAGTCACCAGGCCTTCCTTCCGAGGTTCCCCTGGGTACAGTCACCAGGCCTTCCTTCTCAGGTACCTCTGGGTACAGTCACGAGGTATTTCTTCTGAGGTACCTCTGAGTACAGTCTCCAGGCCTTCCTTCGGAGGTACCTCCGGGTATAGTCACCAGACCATCCTTCCGAGGTACATCTGGGTACACTCACCAGACCTTTTTCCGCGGTACCTCTGAGTACAGTCACCAGGCATTCCTTCTGAGGTACCTCTGGGTACAGTCACCAGGCCTTCCTTCCGAGGTACCTCTGGGTACAGTCACCATGCCTTCCTTCTGAGATACCTCTGGGTACAGTCAACAGGGCTTCCTTCTGCGGTATCTCCGAGTACAGTCACCAGGCCTTCCTTCCCAGGTACTTCTGAGTACCGTCACCAAGCATTTCTTCCGAGGTCCCTCTGGGTACGGTCCCCAGACCTTCCTTCCGACGTACCTCTGGGCGCGGTCACCAGGCCTTCCTTCCGAGGTACATCTGTGTACAGTCACCAGGCATTCCTTCTAAGTTATCTCTGGGTAAAGTCCCCAGGCCTTCCTTCTGCGGTACCTCTGAGTACAGTCACCAGAACTTTCTTCCGAGGTGCGTCTGGGTACACTCACCAGGCCTTCCTTCCGAGGAACCTCTCGGTGCAGTCACCAGGCCTTCCTTCCGAGGTAACTCTGGGTACAGTCACAAGACCTTCCCTCCGAGGTACCTCTGAGTACACTCACCAGGACTTTCTTCCGAGGTACGTCTGGGTACTGTCACCAGGCATTCCTTCTGCGGTACCTCGGAGTACAGTCACCAGGCCTTCCTTCCCAGGTACCTCTGAGTGCTGTCACCAAGCCTTCCTTCCGAGGTATCTCTGGGTACGCTCAACAAGCCTTCCTTCCGATGTACCTCTGGGTACAATCCCCAGGCCTTCCTTCCGAGGTACCTGTGGGTACAGTCACCAGGCATTCCTTCCGAAGTACCTCTGGGTATAGTCACCATGCCTTTCTTCTGAGGTGCTTCTTGGTACAGTCACCAGGTCTTTCTTCTGAAATATCGCCCGGTACAGTCACCAGCTCTTCCTTCCGAGGTATCTCTGTGTACAGTCACCAGGCATTTCTTAAGAGGGAACTCTGGGTACAATCACCAGGTTTTCATTCTGAGGTACCGCTGGGTACAGTCACCAGGCCTTCCATCTGAGGTTCCTGTGGGTACACCCACCAGGCCTTCCTCCTCAGGTACCTCTGGGTACAGTAACCAGGCCTTCCTTCCGTGGCCACTCTTAATACAGTCACCAGGCCTTTCTTCAGAGATACGTCTGGGTATAGTTACCAGGCCTTCCTTCCGAGGTACTTCTGGGTACAGTCACCAGGCCTTTCTTCCAAGGTACGTCTGGGTACGGACACCAGGCCTTCCTTCCGAGGTACCTCTGGGAATGGTCACCAGGCCTTCCTTCCGATGTACCTCTGGGTATAGTCCCCAGGCCTTCCTTCCGAGGTACCTCTTAGTACAGTCATCAGGCTTTGTTTCCGAGGTACCTCTGGGTAGAGTCACCAGGCCTTTCTTCCGAGGTACGTCTGGGTACAGTCTCCAGGCCTTCCTTCCGAAGTACCTGTTGGTACTGTCATCAGGACTACTTTCCGAGGTACCTCTCGGTACACTCACCAGGCCGTTTTGCGAGGTACCTCTGGTTACAGTCTCCAGTCGTTCCTTCTGAGGTACCTATGGGTACAGTCACCAGGCGTTCCTTCAGAGGTACCTCTGGGTACAGTGAAAGGCCTTCCTTCTGAGGTACCTCTGGGTACAGTCACCCTGCCTTTTTTCTCAGTTCTCTCTGGGTACAGTCAGCAGGCCTTTCTTCCGAGGTCCCTCTGGGTACAGTCAACGGCCTTCCTTCTGAGGTACCTCTGGGTACAGCACCCGGGCTTATTTCTGAGGTCCCTCTGGGTACAGTCACCAGGCCTTCCTTCCGAGGTACCTCTGAGTGCTGTCACCAAGTCTTCCTTCCGAGGTACCTCTGGGTAAAGTCACTAGGCCTTCCCTCCGAGATTCCTCTGGGTACAGTCACCAGTCCTTCGTTCGGAGGTACCTCCGGGTATAGTCACCAAACCATCCTTCCGAGGTACATCTGGGTACACTCACCAGACCTTTTTCCGCGGTACCTCTGAGTACAGTCACCAGGCATTCCTTCTGAGGTACCTCTGGGTACAGTCACCAGGCCTTCCTTCCGAGGTACCTCTGAGTACAGTCAACAGGGCTTCCTTCTGCGGTACTTCCGAGTACAGTCACCAGGCCTTCCTTCCCAGGTACTTCTGAGTACCGTCACCAAGCATTTCTTCCGAGGTCCCTCTGGGTACGGTCCCCAGACCTTCCTTCCGACGTACCTCTGGGCGCGGTCACCAGGCCTTCCTTCCGAGGTACATCTGTGTACAGTCACCAGGCATTCCTTCTAAGTTATCTCTGGGTAAAGTCCCCAGGCCTTCCTTCTGCGGTACCTCTGAGTACAGTCACCAGGACTTTCTTCCGAGGTGCGTCTGGGTACACTCACCAGGCCTTCCTTCCGAGGTACCCCTGGGTACAGTCACCAGGCCTTCCTTACGAGGTACCTCTGACTACAGTCACCAGGCCTTCCTTCCGAGGTACCTCTGACTACAGTCACCAGGCCATCCTTCCGAGGTACCTCTGGGTACACTCACCAGGCCTTTTTTCCGCGGTACCTCTGAGTACAGTCACGAGGCATTCCTTCTCAGGTACCTCTGGGTACAGTCACCAGGCCTTCCTTACGAGTTACCTCTGGGTACAGTCACCAGGCCTTCCTTCTGAGATACCCCTGGGTACAGTCACCAGGCCTTCCTTCTGCGGTACCTCCGAGTACTGTCACCAGGCCTTCCTTCCCAGGTACTTCTAAGTACCGTCACCAAGCATTTCTTTCGAGGTAACTCTGGGTACGGTCACCAGGCCTTCCTTCCGAAGCACTTCTGAGTTAAGCCACCAGGGTTTCCTTCCGAAGTACCTCTGGGTACAATCACCAGGCGCTCCTTCTGAGTTAGCTCTGGGTACAGTCACTAGGCCTTCCTTCCGAGGTACCTCTGGGTACAGTCACCAGGCCTTTCTTCCGAGGTGCTTCTGTGTACAGTCGCCAGGCCTTTCTTCCGAGGTACCCCTGCGTACAGACACCAGGCCTTCCTTCCGAGGTACCTCTGACTACAGTCACCAGGCCTTTCTTCCGAGGTACGTCTGGGTACAGTCTCCAGGCCTTCCTTCCGAAGTACCTGTGGGTACAGTCATCAGGACTAGTTTCCGAGGTACCTCTGGGTACACTCACCAGGCCGTTCTTACGAGGTACCTCTGGTCACAGTCTCCAGTCGTTCCTTCTGAGGTACCTATGGGTACAATCACCAGGCGTTCCTTCAGGGGTACCTCTGGGTACAGTCAAAGGCCTTCCTTCTGAGGTCCCTCTGGGTACAGTCACTCTGCCTTCTTTCTCAGTTCCCTCTGGGTACAGTCAGCAGGCCTTTCTTCCGAGGTCCCTCTGGGTACAGTCAACGGCCTTCCTTCTGAGGTACCTCTGGGTACAGCACCCGGGCTTATTTCTGAGGTCCCTCTGGGTACAGTCACCAGGCCGTCCTTCCGAGGTACCTCTAGGTACAATCACCAGGCCTTCCTTCTGAGGTACCTCTGGGTACAGTCACAAGGTCTTTCTTCTGAGTTAGCTCTGGGTACAGTCACCAGGCCTTTCTTCCGAGGTACTTCTGTGTACAGTCACCAGGCCTTCCTTTCAGAGGTATCTCTAGGAACGATCACCAGGCCTTCCTTCTGAGGTACCTCTGGGTACAGTCACCAGCGATTCCTCCCGAGGTACCTCTGTTTAGAGTCACCAGGCATTTCTTCCGAGTTACCTCTGGGTACAGTCACCAGGCCTTCCTTCGGAGGTAACTCTGGCTACAGTCAGCAGGCCTTCCTTCCGAGGTACCTCTGGTTACAGTCACCAGGCTTTCCTTGGGAGTTACCCTGGGTACAGTCACCACTCCTTTCTTCCGAGTTATCTCTAGGTACAGTCACCAGGCCTTCCTTCCGACGTACCTCTGGGTACAGTCACCAGGCCTTCCTTCCGAGGTACCTCTGGGTACAGTCACACGGCCTTCTTTCTCAGTTCCCTCTGGGTACAGTCACCAGGCCTTTCTGCCGAGGTCCCTCTGGGTACAGTCAACCGCCTTCCTTCTGAGGTACCTCTGGGTACAGCACCCGGGCTTATTTCTGAGGTCCCTCTGGGTACAGTCACCAGGCCTTCCTTCCGAAGTACCTCTGGGTACAATCACCAGGCGCTCCTTCTGAGTTAGCTCTGGGTACAGTCACCAGGCCTTCCTTTCAGAGGTATCTCTAGGAACAATCACCAGGCCTTCCTTCTGAGGTACCTCTGGGTACAGTCACCAGGGATTCCTCCCGAGGTACCTCTGTTTAGAGTCACCAGGCATTTCTTCCGAGTTACCTCTGGGTACAGTCACCAGGCCTTCCTTCGGAGGTACCTCTGGGTACAGTCACCCGGCCTTTCTTAAAGGGTACGTCTGGGTAGAGTCATCAGGCCTTCCTTCTGAGGTACTTCTCGGAACAGTCAGCAGGCCTTTCTTCCGAGGTACCTCTGGCTGCAGTCACCTGGCTTTCCTTGGGAGATGCCCTGGGTACAGTCACCACGCCTCATTCGGACTTACCTCTAGGTACAGTCACCAGGCCTTCCTTCCGAGGTTCCCCTGGGTACAGTCACCAGGCCTTCCTTCTCAGGTACCTCTGGGTACAGTCACGAGGTATTTCTTCTGAGGTACCTCTGAGTACAGTCACCAGGCCTTCCTTCGGAGGTACCTCCGGGTATAGTCACCAGACCATCCTTCCGAGGTACATCTGGGTACACTCACCAGAACTTTTTCCGCGGTACCTCTGAGTACAGTCACCAGGCATTCCTTCTGAGGTACCTCTGGGTACAGTCACCAGGCCTTCCTTCCGAGGTACCTCTGGGTACAGTCACCATGCCTTCCTTCTGAGATACCTCTGGGTACAGTCAACAGGGCTTCCTTCTGCGGTACCTCCGAGTACAGTCACCAGGCATTCCTTCTAAGTTATCTCTGGGTAAAGTCCCCAGGCCTTCCTTCTGCGGTACCTCTGAGTACAGTCACCAGAACTTTCTTCCGAGGTGCGTCTGGGTACACTCACCAGGCCTTCCTTCCGAGGAACCTCTCGGTGCAGTCACCAGGCCTTCCTTCCGAGGTAACTCTGGGTACAGTCACAAGACCTTCCCTCCGAGGTACCTCTGAGTACACTCACCAGGACTTTCTTCCGAGGTAAGTCTGGGTACTGTCACCAGGCATTCCTTCTGCGGTACCTCGGAGTACAGTCACCAGGCCTTCCTTCCCAGGTACCTCTGAGTGCTGTCACCAAGCCTTCCTTCCGAGGTATCTCTGGGTACGCTCAACAGGCCTTCCTTCCGATGTACCTCTGGGTACAATCCCCAGGCCTTCCTTCCGAGGTACCTGTGGGTACAGTCACCAGGCATTCCTTCCGAAGTACCTCTGGGTATAGTCACCATGCCTTTCTTCTGAGGTGCTTCTTGGTACAGTCACCAGGTCTTTCTTCTGAAATATCGCCCGGTACAGTCACCAGCTCTTCCTTCCGAGGTATCTCTGTGTACAGTCACTAGGCATTTCTTAAGAGGGAACTCTGGGAACAATCTCCAGGTTTTCATTCTGAGGTACCGCTGGGTACAGTCACCAGGCCTTCCATCTGAGGTTCCTGTGGGTACACCCACCAGGCCTTCCTTCTCAGGTACCTCTGGGTACAGTAACCAGGCCTTCCTTCCGTGGCCACTCTTAATACAGTCACCAGGCCTTTCTTCAGAGATATGTCTGGGTATAGTTACCAGGCCTTCCTTCCGAGGTACTTCTGGGTACAGTCACCAGGCCTTTCTTCCAAGGTACGTCTGGGTACGGTCACCAGGCCTTCCTTCCGAGGTACCTCTGGGAATGGTCACCAGACCTTCCTTCCGATGTACCTCTGGGTATAGTCCCCAGGCCTTCCTTCCG